>NW_027440199.1:15000-169931 GCF_031893055.1 Leptodactylus fuscus
ACCTCCACTCTCTGACAGGACAGTGACCACAGTATAATGGTGACCTCCACTCTCTGACAGGACAGTGACCACAGTATAATGGTGACCTCCACTCTCTGACAGGACAGTGACCACAGTATAATGGTGACCTCCAGTCTCTGACAGGACAGTGACCACAGTATAATGGTGACCTCCACTCTCTGACAGGACAGTGACCACAGTATAATGGTGACCTCCAGTCTCTGACAGGACAGTGACCACAGTATAATGGTGACCTCCAGTCTGACAGGACAGTGACCACAGTATAATGGTGACCTCCACTCTCTGACAGGACAGTGACCACAGTATAATGGTGACCTCCAGTCTGACAGGACAGTGACCACAGTATAATGGTGACCCCCAGTCTGACAGGACAGTGACCACAGTATAATGGTGACCCCCAGTCTCTGACAGGACAGTGACCACAGTATAATGGTGACCTCCACTCTCTGACAGGACAGTGACCACAGTATAATGGTGACCTCCAGTCTGACAGGACAGTGACCACAGTATAATGGTGACCTCCACTCTCTGACAGGACAGTGACCACAGTATGATGGTGACCTCCACTCTCTGACAGGACAGTGACCACAGTATAATGGTGATCTCCACTCTCTGACAGGACAGTGACCACAGTATAATGGTGACCTCCACTCTCTGACAGGACAGTGACCACAGTATAATGGTGACCTCCAGTCTCTGACAGGACAGTGACCACAGTATAATGGTGACCCCCACTCTCTGACAGGACAGTGACCACAGTATAATGGTGACCTCCACTCTCTGACAGGACAGTGACCACAGTATAATGGTGACCTCCACTCTCTGACAGGACAGTGACCACAGTATAATGGTGACCCCCACTCTCTGACAGGACAGTGACCACAGTATGATGGTGACCTCCACTCTCTGACAGGACAGTGACCACAGTATAATGGTGACCTCCACTCTCTGACAGGACAGTGACCACAGTATAATGGTGACCTCCAGTCTGACAGGACAGTGACCACAGTATAATGGTGACCCCCAGTCTGACAGGACAGTGACCACAGTATAATGGTGACCTCCAGTCTCTGACAGGACAGTGACCACAGTATAATGGTGACCTCCACTCTCTGACAGGACAGTGACCACAGTATAATGGTGACCTCCACTCTCTGACAGGACAGTGACCACAGTATAATGGTGACCTCCACTCTCTGACAGGACAGTGACCCCCAATACACCATTGAACTTCGTTCCATGACAGGACAGTAACCCCCAGTCTACCGGTGTCCTCTGCTCTCTTAAAATACAGTGACCCCCAGTACACCAGTGACCCCCTTTCTGACAGGACAGTGCCCCCCACCCCAGTACACAGGTGATCTCCATTCTCTGACAGGACAGTGACTCCCTATCTGACAGGACAGTGACCACAGTATAATGGTGACCTCCACTCTCTGACAGGACAGTGACCACAGTATAATGGTGACCTCCACTCTCTGACAGGACAGTGACCACAGTATAATGGTGACCTCCACTCTCTGACAGGACAGTGACCACAGTATAATGGTGACCTCCAGTCTGACAGGACAGTGCCCCCCAGTACAATAGTGACCCCCACAGGGCAGTTTACCTCCCATACACCGGTGACCGCCTCTTCTCTCTCGGGTACCTAGTAGTTACGCAGCTTCGTTTACTCACAAAACTCTCAGGTCGACACTTCGCGTCTCATCCAATCAGCGTCATCTGTGTAGTTTAGGGGCGGCACTAGACTGAGTATCGAGCAGCGATTGGTTCTCCGCACACAAGCAGGTGATTGGCTGAAGAAGCGCGGGAGCGGAGAGTCCCAAACATCAAACATCCAACCTGAGGTGACCGGGTACAGAGCGCGCCGCAGTGATCCTGCTCTCCTCACCTGTGACCGCTCCACTGGCCGCCATATTACGGGGTCACCCAGCTTTCCTACAATAAGATACAGGTAGGAGAGGAATACTAATGTTCACACGGGGTTTTATTGCAGGTGGAGTCCAAAAACCGCCTCCCGAGTTTCCCATTCATTTCAGTGAGATCCTGGAGCGGTTTTAGTTCTCTAGGTGATTTTTTTCAGTTTTATCATTAGGGTGCATTCACACGATGTAAAATTGAGCGTGATCTGGCACGTATATGGCGTGTCAGAGTTTGAGCGCTCAAAAAGATCCCATTGATTTCAGTGGGAGTTACGAGCGTATACGCAGCGTTATTTTGCGCCCATAACCCTTTGCATTTCTACGGCAGTAAAAAGAAGCACACATTGAGCCCGGCATTACTCCGTGTGAAGCCTCCCAAACTCTGGCATGCCGTATGCATGCCAGATCACGCTCAATTTTACATCGTGTGAACACACCCTTTGGGTGCATTCACACTACGTATACGCTGAGCTGATTCTGAATGTAAAACATGTTCAGAATCAGCGCGTACAAAGCAGATCCTATTCATTTCAATGGGAGCCGGCATACGAGCGCTCCCCATTGAAATGAATGGGCTGCTTTCCCCCCCCCCCCCCCTATTGGTTTCAATGTGATACGCGCGTGATGTGATGCACCCTTAGGGTAAGTTCACACGATGTAACGTTGAGCGTGATCTGGCCACAAAATCACAGGCGCAAAATATATATTTGCTCCTAACTCCCATTGAAATGAATGGGAGCATTTTGAGTGCGTCATCTGCCGGCACGTGTATACGTGCCAGATCACCCGCAACGTTACATCGTGTGAATGTACCCTTACACAACTGTCTGTCTGTTTCCATGTGCAGTGTGTTACTGTGACTGCACCCCATGTAATGTCTATGACTGCAGCCACCCTACTATATGGCCTGTGTCTGTGTCCTACACCCTGTACAGTGTCTGCGACCAACTCCAATCTAGAGATTCTGTGACACTGTCCCACACGCTGTGCAGTTTCTGTCAGTTCTGTCTGTTTCTGAGCAACCCACCTACATTGACCAGGACCACTTCCATGTTGTTTTCAATTTTTGTCGTAAGTAATATAAAATGTGAAGTTATGGCAAATGGGATGATTCACAAACAATTTAGGGTGCATTTTAAACCGTAACCAACAGGTAGTTGTGTGTGGCCTATTATCTGTATAGATTCTATCATCCCACTATATGTCCTCATAGCTTGTCACCCTCTTATTCCAGGGAGAAGATTGTGCTGATTGGTAAACAGCAGAAGACAAAACAGAGAACCAAGAGGAGTATGACCCGCCTCTCGCTACCCAACTCAGCTCTGCTGCTCATGTAGGTGTATGATGTATGTATAGTGGAGTCTCCAGGGTGTACTACTCGCTTGTATCACCAATCCCTCCCCTTGTTCTTCCTTTTGCTCCCCACAAATCTCCTTCTGCTGCTTATGTCGGTGGATTATGTATGACTGAGTTTGTATGGAAGAGTTTGGCAGAGCCTCAGGTTACTAAAGGTTGGTAATCTTGCCCTCACCTCCACCACACTGGTGACCACCCTGCCCATGGGCTTCAGGATGGGTGAGTATATAAAGCATCTTCTGTATCTGTTCCATTGTTTTGTAGAGATTAGGAAGTTCTGGGTGATCAGTAGAAAGGTTTGCAGGTGAAACCTCAGGATGCTGACAACCTTTTCATATAGCTGCTGAAGTCTGGGGAGCAGAAGGAACTTGGTATAGAGGAGAAGCTGTGTCCTCCATGTATGAACCCCAGTTTCTCAACCAAAAAAAAAAGGTACATGTGAGAGTATCTGGATTAATTCTGTCCAGTCGCTGGTGAGGTAGAAGAGTCTGGTAGTAGGGAACGCTTTGGGCTTGCATTATGTGTACATGCTAATCTCGATTTCCAGCATGAAAAATTAAAAGTAATAGGATTTTGCAGGATATGTATAGTGACAACCAAAAATGAGACAGGACTAGAGGAGGTACACGGGTCCAGATGCTACAATGGGAGGGACAGGCAGGGCTAATTTACAATGTGTGTTGTACTCCTGGGTGGACTGTTCTAACTTGAAAAAGCGCAGCAACAAGGACTACTAAAAAATGAACAATATTTATATGAATGTGGTGGAGTAAAGAAGGCCCCACTTGAAATGTGTAATAACTGATGTTTTATGTGATACTACAGATGTAGATGTGTTGACACGGAGTAAAATGCCGCGTGATGTGGCACGTATACGCCGCGTGAGCTTTTGCGGGCCGTATACGCTCTCATTGATTTCATATATTTCGTATAGATCCCATATCTGACTATGTATTATTGGCCTCACCTGTTGCCAATGAAACATCAAGTTAAAATTGCGAATGAGAACATAGAAAAACCCTTTAAGAAATTATTCAACCTATACACCGCTGCCTAAAAGTCTCCTCTAAGTTCTAATTTGACTGATTTTCTTACTTACTTACATGTGATCCAATAGAAGGAGTCCGTTCTCTTGTACAACCCTCAGTTCCTGTGACGCTTCCAACAAGCGATGTAAGGGAAAGCTCCTGCCAGCGCTGCCGAATAGAGAGTATAGACGGAAGAAGTGATAGTGCAACAAGCATGGAAAATACATTGTGAGGGCTCATTCACACGGAGTAAACGTGGCGCGCAATGCGCCGCGTTTACAGGACGTTTGCGCCGCAATTTTGATGGTGCATGTTTGTGGTCACGTTAACGCAAACATGCACCGTCAAAATCGCAGCACAAACGTCCCGTAACCGCGGCGCATTGCACGCCACGTTTACTCTGTGTGAACGAGCCCTGAGAGTGTTCAAGTCTCATCATTTTAAGCAAGTCCACCAAATTGAGGAACAAGGATCACCAGTATATACTACCCAGTTACCATGGTCAAGGAGATTAGAACTATGCACAACCCTAAATGTATCACTTTACATGAACTTCTTAAAGAGGGACTTTCATATCCTCATCGATGTGTGGTACTATATATACTGCTAGAAAGCCGAAAGTGCGCTGAACTCTGCTCTACTTTCCCGGTATGTGGGCCACTGCTGGAGATACCCCTGACAGTACAGTCATAGGGGGCATTCCTTACCGCCCAGTGATGATACTGAACTCTAAAGACCCAACCTTCCTACAGTGGGGAGATATTGGCAGCGTTAATTTCAGCTACAATATCTCCAGGACTGGGGCACAAACTGGGAAAGCCAACAGTGTGCTGAATTCAATGCAGTGTCAGCTTGGTAGTGGTATAGAATAGCACACATTCATGAGGACATGGAAGGACCTCTTTAAGGACGCAGACTAGTTTGATAATACAGGACACTGCCTTTTGTTATTCCCCTCATAATCCTATCTTAAAGGGATTCTACCATTAAAACTTTTTTTTTTTGTGGATAAGACGTCGGAATAGCCTTTAGAAAGGCTATTCGTCTCTTACCTTTAGACGTGGTCTCCACCGTGCCGTTCCTCAGAAATACCGTTTTTTACTGGTATGCAAATGAGTTCTCTCGCAGCGATGGGGACGGGCACCAGCGCTCAAACAGCGATGAGGGCGTCCCCACCGCTGCCAGAGAAGTGTCTCCAAGCGCCGCCTCCTTCTTTGTCCGCCGCGTCATCTTCAACGTCATCTTCCGGCGCAGGATCGTAACCTAGCAGAGCAGGCGCACAGGCCACGGGAAAATGGCCGCTAACAATACTGTGCAAGCAGCCATTTTCCCGTGACCTGTGCGCCTGCGCAGTCTGCTCTGCTAGAAGTTACGAGCCTGCGCCGGAAGACATTGAAGATGATGCGATGGACGAAGAAGGAGGCGGCGCTTGGAGACACCTCTCTGGCAGCGGTGGGGACGCCCTCATCGCTGCGGGAGAACTCATTTGCATACCGGTAAAAAACGGCATTTCTAAGGAACGGCGCGGCACAGACCACGTCTAAAGGTAAGAGACGAATAGCCTTTCTAAAGGCTATTCTGACGTTTTATCTCCCCCCCCCAAAAAAAAAAAAAGTTTTAATGGTAGAATCCCTTTAATAGCCATAATTTTTTCAATTCCATTTCTATTGGTACCATTGTGGATTATGAGTGACTTTTTTTTTTTTTTTTTTAGCAATATAACCAAAAAAAATGTTTTGCTATTGTTTCTAAAAATTTTATGACATTCATTTTATGGGATAAATAAGTCTTTTGCAATATTACAATTGTACAATCACTAATCATTACAGTCTTTAGTAATTATAAACTGCTAATACTGTATATTGTAATCCCATCCCATGGTATATATGTATACTACCAATTCCTTTCAATTGCTGACATTTTCAGATGTGGCCTTGCCATATAAACCAGAAATGTTCACCTATCATCTTGTTACTTGGAACCTAATAAGTCCAGAAACTTGCTTTAGATAGAGGAAAAATATCTTTGTGCCGTGTTAGCCAGTGGATATGAAATAAATAAAATAAAAGCCACAGTACGCTAATCTCATGGCCAAGCTTGAGAGTGACTTCCTCTCCACCTGCACCACCAGGCCTCTGGCCTACTACCGTTTCATTGACGATATCCTAATCCTGTGGACTGGGTCTGAACAACAGCTGATAACTTTCCATGAACAATTCCACCAGTTCCATCCCACCATCAACCTGACGCTCAATCACTCCTTCTCTGAAATAAACTTCCTGGACGCCGTCATCAAGATACAGGACAACAAAATGGAGACATCGCTGTATCGGAAGCCGATTGACCGCCCAACCTACCTAAGATGGGATAGCTTTCATCCTAAACGCATAAAGAACTCCATTGTCTACAGCCAGGCCATCAGATACCATCGCATATGTTCAGACCCTGCAGATAGAGACGAACACCTTGGAGGCCTCAAAAACACATTCTTGAGGCAGGGTTACCATCCAAGAACAACTGATAACCAAATCACCAGGGCCACTAAAATACCAAGATCGGAGTTATTAAGATACAATACCAAACAGGAAAACAATTGGGTGCCCCTGGTCGTCACATATAACCCCCACCTGGAGATGCTGAGAGGAATCACATGCAAACTACATCCACTACTGCAAAAAGTCCACCGTCTAAAATCCATATTTCCAGACCCCCCTCTCCTGTGCTACAGACACCCACCAAACCTCAGGAATATGGTTGTCAGCAGTTCACTGTCACCTCCAACTAACACAGGAACATTCCCATGTGGAAAGAAAATGTGCAAAACCTGCCCTCACATACTGACTACGGATAAAATAAAGATCCCGAACTCCGATCAAGACTACAAGATCCCAGGTAACTTCACCTGCAGCACACCTAATATGTATGTAATAATGTCTACCAAGTGTCCCTCTGGGGGTCTATATGTAGGGGAGACAGGACAGACACTTAGGATGAGGATTCATTCACACCAACATACGATTAGAGAGCAGAGAATTGACCTTCCCGTGCCAAAACACTTCTGCAATCAAAATCATAATATCATGAATGACATGAAGATCTTGGTTTTAAGAGGAAATTTCAAAAACAGAAAACATCAGAGGATATGGGAATATAAACTCATGATGACCTTTGACTCTTTGCAAAGCAGGCTACACCAGTCACAGGGTTTTATGACGTTTTACAACAACTAGACACCACGTCACTTATCAAAGGAACCATAAACCCAGACAACGTTCCTGTGAACTGATATATATGTTTTTCTGAACTGTTTCTTTGCATGTTCTGCTTTCCATCTATTTTGCATCTAACACTCTTCCTGTATAAATATGCCTGCCTTCAGATATTGTTATACCAGCCTGATGAAGGGATCGTTTTAGTTATCCCGAAAGCTCCCAATATGTCATAATTTTTTAAGATAGCCATTAATAAAGGTGTCAACTACTGAAGACTTTTCAAAAAATTATTTTATTAGATAGAGGAGTCCACGGATTACCGATGCAGATGTGAACCTGTCCTAAGTGAATCATCTGATGACTGTTGCCAGAAATTTGACTTAAGAACCCCAGTTTTGGGACATTTCTCTCCACTGTCAGAGTTCTCCGAAGCTACATCTGTTTGTTCTGGTTATTATCTCTACCTCTAATACTCTTTTTGCTGTAACCTCAATTCTACCTAAACTTTCATCTGCTTTATCCACCCGAGAGACAGATTATCTCTTGGTTATAGGCAAGTTTTCCATTATACCTATAACATGAGGTATTACCGTATTTTTCGGACTATAAGACGCACTTTTTTTCCCCAAATTTTTTGGGGAAAAGAAGGGTGCATCTTATAGTCCGAATGTGGCCGCCCGGCATCTGCTGTAATAGAGAGGCGGATGCCGGCGAGGGATAGATGCCGGCACAGGTGCCGGGCCCTGAGACATCGCTGCGCTTCTCTTTCCTGCATGAAGCCAGCAGGGGCGATGCTATTCCGCTCCTCCGTCCCCCCGCTGGGAATATCAGCATCGCTCCTGCTGCTGCTGACTTCATGCAGGGCAGAGAAGCACAGCGATGTCTCAGGCCCCGGCTCCTGTGCTGGTGTCTATCCCTCGCCGGCATCCGCGTCTCTATTACAGCGGATGCGGGGTCTGTATTGGCGGCCCCTTCTCCCCCAGGGCCGGTCCCCACCGACCCCATATCTGTAAAGTTGCAGGCCGGCTCCTGCGCGGCGATATCGCAGGAGCCGACCTGTTCGGGTGACAGCCGGGAGCCTAATGAAGGCTCCCAGGCCTGTCACTGATATATTACCATTGCGGATAGTCTATGACCAGCCGTAATAGTAATATATACACTCACCGGCCACTTTATTAGGTACACCTGTCCAACTGCTCGTTAACACTTAATTTCTAATCAGCCAATCACATGGCGGCAACTCAGTGCATTTAGGCATGTAGACATGGTCAAGACAATCTCCTGCAGTTCAAACCGAGCATCAGTATGGGGAAGAAAGATGATTTGAGTGCCTTTGAACGTGGCATGGTTGTTGGTGCCAGAAGGGCTGGTCTGAGTATTTCAGAAACTGCTGATCTACTGGGATTTTCACGCACAACCATCTCTAGGGTTTACAGAGAATGGTCCGAAAAAGAAAAAACATCCAGTGAGCGGCAGTTCTGTGGGCGGAAATGCGTTGTTGATGCCAGAGGTCAGAGGAGAATGGCCAGACTGGTTCGAGCTGATAGAAAGGCAACAGTGACTCAAATAGCCACCCGTTACAACCAAGGTAGCCAGAAGAGCATCTCTGAACGCCGCACAGTACGTCCAACTTTGAGGCAGATGGGCTACAGCAGCAGAAGACCACACCGGGGGCCACTCCTTTCAGCTAAGAACAGGAAACTGAGGCTACAATTTGCACAAGCTCATCGAAATTGGACAATTGAAGATTGGAAAAACGTTGCCTGGTCTGATGAGTCGATTTCTGCTGCGACATTCGGATGGTAGGGTCAGAATTTGGCGTCAACAACATGAAAGCATGGATCCATCCTGCCTTGTATCAACGGTTCAGGCTGGTGGTGGTGGTGTCATGGTGTGGGGAATATTTTCTTGGCACTCTTTGGGCCCCTTGGTACAAATTGAGCATCGTTGCAACGCCAAAGCCTACCTGAGTATTGTTGCTGACCATGTCCATCCCTTTATGACCACAATGTACCCAACATCTGATGGCTACTTTCAGCAGGATAATGCAATGCCATGTCATAAAGCTGGAATCATCTCAGACTGGTTTCTTGAACATGACAATGAGTTCACTGTACTCCAATGGCCTCCACAGTCACCAGATCTCAATCCAATAGAGGAGCATCTTTGGGATGTGGTGGAACGGGAGATTCGCATCATGGATGTGCAGCCGACAAATCTGCGACTGCAACTGTGTGATGCCATCATGTCAATATGGACCAAAATCTCTGAGGAATGCTTCCAGCACCTTGTTGTATCTATGCCACGAAGAATTGAGGCAGTTCTGAAGGCAAAAGGGGGTCCAACCCGTTACTAGCATGGTGTACCTAATAAAGTGGCCGGTGAGTGTAGAATGTCCTATAGACGGCAATACAGTTGTATTGCCGTCTATGGGACTTGCAATCAAGTGATTCAAGCCCCCGGGGGGAATAAAATAGTTAAAAAAAAAAAAAAAAAAAAGCTTTAAAAATATATAATAAAACAATGAAATAAATAAAAGTTCTAAATCACCTCCTTTCCCTAGAATATATATAAAAGTAGAAAATCATATGTCAAACACATACACATTAGGTATCCCTGTGTCCGAAAATGCCCGGTCTACTAATAGTTTTCCTGTACGGTGAACGTCAAAATCACAAGTACTAAACCGCCGGGGTTTTTTTTCAATACAAGGTGATCTAAGCAATAGACATTCCCCAAAATGGTATAACTAAAAAGTACATCTGGCCCCGCAAAAAAAAAATATGCGTCCCCGTACAGCTGCAGGGTCACCTGTCAATGTGGCCTTGCAGCTGTTGCAAAACTACAACTCCCATATATTAAATATTTTACAATTTTTTGCTTCAAAATTTTTTTACCCCTATTTTTCTCCTCTAAAACCTAGGTGCGTCTTATAGTCCGAAAAATACGGGTTGTTGTTGTTGATATTATTATTATTTATTATTATTATTATTATTATGTTACAAAAATATATGGGGGAAAGGGATGTTTACTTTTTTTTTAATTTAATTTTTTTATTATTATTATATACAGTCCTATGAAAAAGTTAGTGCCCCCCTATTAATCTTAATCATTGTTAGTTGTAAATATTTTGGTGTTTGCCATGTCAGTCTGATCTATCTAATAACTGATGGACACAGTAATATTTCAGGATTGAAATGAGGTTTATTGTACTAACAGAGAATGTGCAATATGCATTACACCAAAATGTGACCGGTGCAAAAGTCTGGGCACCCCAACAGAAAAGTGCCAGTAATATTTTGTAGCTCCTCCTTTTGCCTCTAGTCGCTTCCTGGAGCTGTTAATCAGTTCCTGGGCGAAGGGATTTTGGACCATTCCTCTTTACAAAACAATTCAAGTTCAGTTAAGTTTGATGGTGGCCGAGCATGGACAGCCCGCTCTCAAATGATCTGAAAACAAAGATTGTTCCACATAGTTGTTCAGGGGAAGGAGACAAAAAGTTGTCTCAGAGATTTAACCTGTCAGTTTCCACTGTGAGGAACATAGTAAGGAAATGGAAGAGCACAGGGACAGTTCTTCTTAAGCCCAGAAGTGGCAGGCCAAGAAAAATATCAGAAAGGCAGAGAAGAATGGTGAGAAGAGTCAAGGACAATCCACAGAGCTGCAGCATCATCTTAATGCAGATGGTGTCACTGTGCATTGGTCAACAATACAGCGCACTTTGCACAAGGAGAAGCTGTATGGGAGAGTGATGAGAAAGAAGCCGTTTCTGCAAGCACGCCACAAACAGAGTCACTGCCTGAGCGATGCAAAAGCACATTGGACAAGCCAGCTTCATTTTGGAAGAAGCTCCTGTGGACTGATGAAACAAAGACTGAGTTGTTTGGTCATACAAAAAGGCGTTATGCATGGCGTCCAAAATAACAGCATTCCAAGAAAAACACTTGCTACCCACTGTAAGATTTGGTGGAGGTTCCATCATGCTTTGGGGCTGTGTGGCCAATGCCGGCACCGGGAATCTTGGTAAAGTTGAGGGTCACATGGATTCCACTCAGTATCAGCAGATTCTTGAGAATAATGTTCAAGAATCAGTGACGAAGTTGAAGTTATGCCGGGGATGGAGATTTCAGCAAGACAATGATCCAAAACACTGCTCCAAATCGACTCCGGCATTCATGCAGAGGAACAATGACAATGTTCTGGAATGGCCATCCCAGTCCCCAGACCTGAATATCATTGACCATCTGTGGGATGATTGGAAGCGGGCTGTCCATGCTCGGCCACCATCACACTGAACTGAACGCGAATTGTAAAGAGGAACGGTCCAAAATCCCTTCATTCAGGATCCAGGAACTGATTGACAGCTCCAGGAAGCGACTAGAGGCAAAAGGAGGAGCTACGAAATATTACTGGCACTTTTCTGTTGGGGTGCCCAGACCTTTGCACCGGTCACATTTTGGTGTAATACATATTGCACATTCTCTGTTAGTACAATAAACCTCATTTCTATCCTGAAATATTACTGTGTCCATCAGTTATTAGATATATCAGACTGACATGGCAAACACCAAAATATTTACAACTAACAATGATTTAAGATTAATAGGGGGGCACAAACTTTTTCATAGGATTGTGTATATATATATATATATATATATATATATATATAACATATTATTACTAGTAGGAGGACCTGGCTTCGCACGGGTCTATTTCATTTTTTGTTTGTGTAGTGGCCCTATAAGAATTGCCCAGTTTTGCACTCATGTATTTTGTATGTTGTTTGTGTGTCTCTCTCTGCCGGCGACTTCGTCTACGTGTTCTTGGTGTCGATGATGCACCTATATTCAGTAAATTGCTGCCATCAACAGTTTGCCTGCTCCAGTGTTTCGGCATTTCTTAAACTGTCCTGCTGCTGAACTTGTTCCTCACGCCGTGCTTGTGATTGTTCCGGCATCTCAACAGCTCGCAGTGACGCCATTTAATTAGCATGTTGATGATCCGCCTGCTCCGGAAGCTGTCAAGCTGGACTGCCGCTGAACTCTGTAAGTTCGCCCCTGACAGAGACATGAGCAGCCTATAATTTTGAGGGCTAGTTCACATGGGGATTCCGCAAGTGCTTTCGTGGCTTTCCACTCCGGATTAGGCCCAAATGAATGGGCCTAGTCCGGAGGGTGCTGTCGCGAGGCAGACGTGAATAAAGAAACAGCAGCTTCTTTTTTTCTGCTACATAGACCTCTATTGTGAGGGGGTGGATTTTGAGGAGGATTCCACGCCAAAATCCTCCCCGTGTGAACTAGCTCTAAGGGTCAGTTACTTTTAGCAGTAAGAGATAGAATATCAAAAATGAAATCCAGAAAATTCCATTGTATAAATGTTATAAATGTATTTGCATTTTGCAGAGAGAAATAAGTATATGACTCCTCTGACAAACAAGCCTTAATACTTGGTGGTAAACCCCTTGTTGGCCGCACAGCAGTCAGAGGTTTGAAGGTGATGATGAGGTTTGCACATATGTGAAACATGTCAGGAGGAATCTTGGTCCGCTGCTCTCTGCAGATCATCTCTATATCAGTAAGATTTTGAGGATGTCGCTCAGCAACTCGGAGCTTCAGCTACTCCATACGTTTTCTATGGGATTGAGGTCTGGACACTTATGAGGCCTCTCCATGACCTAATGGGCTTCTCTTTGGGCCGTTCCTTTGTTGCCTTGGCTGTATGTTTTGGGCCATTGTCCTGCTGGAAGACCCGGCCACGACGCATTATTAATGTCCTGACGGAGGGAAGGAGGTTGTCACTTAGGATGTTACTGTACATGGCTCCATCCATTCTCCCATTGATGCATTGGTGAAGTAGTCCTGTGCCCTTAGAGAAAACCCCAAAACATTATGTTTCCCCTCCATGCTTGGCAGTGGGGTCGGGGTTCTTTGGGTCATAGGCAGCATTTCTCTTCCTCCAAACACAGTGAGTTGAGTTAATGCCAAAGAGCTGAATGTTTGTCTCCTCTGACCACAGACCTTCTCCCGATCATGCTCAGAATCATCCAGGGTGGTCAGATGAGACAAAAATAAGTATATATTTTATATTATATATTTTTATGTACAGTATATATTTTATTAGGTTCATAATAATTCAATTGTTACATTGCCTAATTTGAAATAACCCAAATAGCTCTAATAAGTCAAGGTGAACCCATATATTATACAGACCGACAGTCTGTATATTTATATAAAATTTAGAGATGAGCGAGTAGTATTCGATGGAATAACTCCCCTGCATAGATATTGGTGTAAAAAATCGCCAGGGAAGATGGGAGGGCCATTGAATTTTTACTGCGTGGTATGCGACCGATTACACCAATAACTATGCAGGGGAGGTATTCCATCGAATACTACTCTCTCATCTCTAAAAAATATTTTAAAAAAAAATTGTAATATGTTGTTAACCCCTTTTCTCTCAGAGCCGTAATACTATTACATCACGCTGAGCTTGTAGTTAAAGAGGATCTTTCATCAGATTGGGCACAGGCAGTTCCATATACTGCTGGAAAACCGACAGTGCGCTGAATTCAGCGCACTATCGGCTTTCCCAATCTGTGCCCCGGGTAAAGCGCTATTGGTACCGTAGCGCTTTACAGTCAGAAGGGCGTTCCTGACAGTCTGTCAGGAACGTCCTTCTCCACCGCAGCGCCTATCGTGCTGTAGAGTGTGAGCGGGGAGGAACGCCCCCTCCCTCTGCTCACAGTGCTCGCTCATAGACGAGTATTATCAGGAGGGGAGGGGGCGTTCCTCCCCGCTCACACTCTACAGCGCGATAGGCACTGCTGTGGAGAAGGACATTCCTGGCTGACTGTCAGAAACGCCCTTCTGACTGTAAAGCGTTACGGTACCGGGACCGATAGCGCTTTACCCGGGTAACAGATCGGGAAGGCCGATAGTGCGCTGAATTCAGCAGTATATAGAACTGCCTGTGCCCAATCTGATGAAAGGTCCTCTTTAACACAGCACCATAATAGTATAGTGCTGTAATTCATTACTTGGCTGTGGCCTATGTACATCAACCCTATGTACAATATACTGTGTACTGGGGATCAGAGATCTCAGGTTCAAGTCCTCTTGCGGTTATTTATTTTTTTAAAGTTCAAAAAGTGCTTAATAACAAATAAAAAAAAAATAATCAAGAAAACCTTTACATTAAAAAAAAAAAAAAAAAAAATCTAATGTGAACAATAAATAGTCAACCATGTTAGGTCTCAATATGTACGTATAAGACCCAGTATCCAAAAATATTGTTAGTTATCCCATACGGTGAACTCTGTTTAAATGTATAAATATAATATATAGCAAATCCCCCAAAAAACATATTTTGCACTGGTATCAGTAAAAAGTACAACTTGCCCCACACATAGCCAGCCCTGACAAATCTCAATCAACAAAACTGTAAAATAGGCGTCAGAATACATGAAAGTCCACACCGTGCAAAATCCTTCATTTTCAAAAAGTGACGTTTTATTTCTTCAAGCGGAAAAACCTAATAAAACCAATATAAATCTGATATCGCTGTAATCTTCATGATGGCCCGGAGAAAGCCGTCGTGTCATTTCTAATACACAATGAACCCTGTAAAAACAAAGTGCAAAACAGTGATATAATTGTGGAGCTCGCGCTCTCTCCCCCTCCCCCAGGCCGCTTCTGTCTTGCAACCCAGTTGATGAATGTGAGACAGAATACACGTAAGCATTTTTTTTTTCTACCTCTCCTTCATTGCAGTGGCAGAATCTACCTGAACATCGGCCATGACACTTATTTAATGAAAAATGAGCTAGAATAAAGATTCTGCTCCTAACTCACATTGTAATGAATGGAAAGCTGCGAGATGTATAATTCAGCTCCGCCTTTATTACCAGGTCTAATAGTTAAGTGTATCGACTAATCACAATGCAGTGCGCAACCTGGATTTTGCACTATCCAGCACTATGCTGTGTCTGACTGTTGTGGGCAGTGGAGTCAGTATTTCTATTACACAATGGGGGGGGGGGTATATATCTGCTCCATAGTCTCATAATAGTTCTTCAGATAGTCTTCAGTGTAACGGCATCCAAGATCATGGCCTTCGACCCACACAGTGTCTGTTTCTCTGTCCCACTTGATGTCCAGTATGTTACCATGCCCCACACCCCAAGTAGCATCTGTGACCACATCCCGCTTTGTGTCCAGTGTCTATGACCATGTCAGTAACCAAGTCCTGAGTGTCTGTGACTGTCCTACACATAGCGCAGTGTCTGCAACCACATCCCACTTGGTGTCCAGTGTCTGTGAGCAACCCACCCACTTCTGTGTTATCTTCAATTTTTGTCCTGTGTAATATAAAATATGAAGTTGTGGTTTCTGGAATGATTCGTAAATAATTTAGGGTGCATTCTATATAATAAAACCATAACGGGAACTTGTGTGTGTCCTATTATCTGCATAATGTTATAACTCCATTATTATGTACTCATAGCTTGTGTCGGGGGAAATCATAATACCCCAGAGATATGCTGTCTGTAAAGGAAAATTAATTAACAGGCCAAGATCGGCCTCCGCCATCTTGGCCTGGAGAATCAACAGAGACACATGGTGGTCGTGTATCAAAATGGATTCTGGTTTAATGGTGGCTAGAACAAAGTATATATCACATGGCATAGACAGAACAGGATTGGCTAGTATAATTAGCATACATCTATTGGTGGAGAAGTTTGTAACAATAACCCTGATGCATATCTATTGGATAAGAAACTGGAGAGAGGTCACACCCCCCTGAAGGCTAGTTTTACTCTAAAATGGAGTCAGTGACCTCATGGTAGCCGCATGTATCAATCAAAATGGCAGCCATCAGCACATGTCTCAAATACACATCCTAGATGTCTATCTCATGGTATTCTAAAGACAATAGACATCCTTGTTGGAGACAATTAGCTTAATTACCCTTCTCTTGTCCCTTTATCTTTGGAAGGGTCTTTGGTCTTTGATCCTTTCCTAACAATGCCCGTAGTCCCTGCCGAACTGTCTCCATTTTAATTAGTTTCTTTGTAAGATAGCATCACCCAATACACAGAGCATAGTATTTACATAACCAGTCTGGCAAGATCCAAACTGCATCTCTCTGGGAGAGAGAGATGGACAGATAGAACCATCTCAGCCCCCACCTCTATACACAATTTTTCATAAGATATTATTGTTCCCCCACACTTGTCACCCTCTTATTCCAGGGAGAAGACACTGATGATTGGTAAACGGCAGCAGACAAAGCCAAAAAACTGAGAGGAGTCTGAGCCACCCCTTCACCACCCAGTTCTCCTCTGCTACTCCTGTAGGTGGTTGATGTATGACAGTTGTGTGTATACTGGAGTCTCCCGGGTGTACTACTCGCTTGTATCACCAATCCCTCCCCTTGTTCTTACTTTTGCTCCCCACAAATCTCCTTCTGCTGCTTGTGTTGGTGGATTATGTATGACTGAGGTGTGTATGGAGGAGTTTGGCAGAGCCTCAGGTTACTAAAGGTTGCTAATCTTACCCTCAACCTCCACCACACTGGTGACCACCCTGCCCATGGGCTTCAGGATAGATGAGTATATAAAGCAAACCCGAATTCAGAGCTGCCTAAATCTGTTCTGTTGTTTTGTCTACTTCAAGAAGTCCGGGTGAGCAGTAGAAAGGTTTATAGGCAACACCTCAGGATGTAACACAGAACTCTGACAACCTTTGACAGCCAGGATTGGGCAGGATATGTATAGTGACAACCAAAAATGGAACAGGACTAAACTAGGGACCGGCAGAGATGACGCTGCATTGTGTGTTGTGCTTCTGGCTGGAAAGTTCTAAACTGAAAAATATACAAAAAGCTTTACAGAGATGTTGGCGCTGTGTCTCGGGGGAGCAGCACTTCTACATGTATTTTGGGATTGTGCTAAACTGAGGGACTTTTGGGACAGAGGCCATAGGGTGATCGGCCAGGTATTCTAGGCCAATCTCCCCTACAAACCGGCCTTCTTCCTGTTCCACCTCTTGGACTACTCCCTCCACATCTACCACAGATCCTCCTTACAGCACATACTCAAGCTGCTAGGAGTCTGTATCCCGGAGCTCTGGAAATCGCCCAGCCAACCTTCTCTCCTCCACTGGAACCACAAAATGGAGGACATTCAGCGCATGGAGGATCTCACCGCGTCTCTCTGAGTTGCACGTGAGTCTTTCATGGATATTCAGACGTATAGAAGCCTGGTGAGTTAAATACCAGTCCACAGGCTGTGAGCTCGTGGATGGGGCCACTTGCTTTATTTTGCTTTCCTCCCCCCTTATATTCATTCTGTGTCCCCCCCACACACACACACACACACACACACTCCCTTTTTTCTCTCTCTCTCTTTTCTTCTTTCTCATTTCTTCTCCTTTCTCTTTTTCTTATCAGCATTGTCATTGTTTTAAAGAGGACCTTTCACCATCTGGGGCACATGTGGTTTTATATACCACTAGAAAGCCACTGAATTCAGCGCACTGTTGGCTTTCACAATCTGTGCCCCAGGTGCCGGTACTGTAGCTCTTCATTGTCAGCCAGGAACGCCCTTCCTCACATTAGCGCCTATAGCGCCATATTGTGAGAACGGAGAGGAACAGCTCCCTCCCCTCCTGATAGTGCTCGTCCATTTTGCCTTTTTTTGGCCTGGTTGACATCATCATTTATTTGACCCTTCTTCTGATCTGTCGGAAGGAAAAATGAACGGCAGAACGGATCCTGTCTGTGTAGCCACTGTAAGGTCTGTAGGGTCCCATCAGAATTGGCCTATAATCTGGTAGCAAAAAAGCAGTAGTGGGTACAAAACACAGAAGACCTGCAAATATCCCATTCACGTGTCATCTCCGTTTTGGATCCACTCTTGGCTTTTTTTTTGGCATCAGCAATACTGATGGATTACTGACCAAATCCTGACCGAGTGGGAGGGATCAGAGGAAAGGCAAAAACAAGTGAAGTCACCACAAACTTACTGCTGATCCCTCTCCACTCTGTCCGGGGGGCGCTACTTGTATAAGGTTCTGTAGACATCTGTGTGGAATCAGCAGACGAGGGTGTAACAGGAGGCCTCTATCACTACAGGAGGATCTCTGGCCTCTGCCTGTTTTTTTTTTGTTTTGTTTTTTATACCTGGAAGTAACATCGACCTGTAAGGCTGAGTTCACACTTGAGTTAGTTGGTCAGTTTTGGCGCCGTAACTGGCCAAATAAGTGAGTTGTGCAGCGGTTCTAAGAGCGAGGCCTGTCATGTGCGTGTCCTACTGACTCACTGTATTGTGTGATCACCACAGCAGACTCCCCATGTGTGTTACTGCAAGGCCCAGTGTTCTACACCACAATATATACTGTACTAGATACACTGCTATATATACTGTACTGTATACACCACTATATATACTATACACACCACTATATACACCACAAATTCGCTCATCTCTACTGTTAGGATCACATCTTCCATCTTGTATTCTGTCAGCCATCTTGTAACCTTTTTCTTATATAAACTTTATGAAAATGTCTGTTTAGAGTCTAAGAGACCCCTTTAGGGGATAAGGCGTGTGGAATGTTAATGGTTGGGTTATAACTCCTTATCTGTTTGTGGTCATCTTTGAGGGTGGGTGTAGAAACCAGGTCAATAACCTGTTGATCGTTAGCCCCAAGGCCGGAGTGGACCAGTATGTGATCATTATCTCTCTTGCTGTGATATACATCTAGAATTAGTGTAAGATGTTGGTTTACACATAAATATTTTAGATTCTTCTTTATTCCATGAGAAAGGTCATCCCAGGTTGGAGTGTAATAATGAGATGCAGATTACATCAGACCATATCCAATAGTCATGTGCCACACCTTATGTTATAACCAATCATGTCAAGTCCAACCTGCTTTTGTCTGTATAAATGCTACTCTCTGTAACAATAAATCAGAACTCTTTTGATACACCACCATCTTGTGTCTGAATCAGTTCTCCAGGCCTAAAAGAATGGCTGCAGTCCATCTAGGCCTGTTAATTAATTCTTTAATTTGGAACCCTGCAACATTATCTTATGAGGACCCTTTAATGTCCCCAACACTACTTATAATGTTTATGGGCTTGATTCATCAGAAGTGAGGAATAGTAGGGCAGAGAAACTCTGTGGAAACTATCTTAAAGGTTCTTTATATCTTTTGTAGAAGTTTTTAGAAGAGATCTTTCTCCCTAAAACAACTTTTATTGTTTACAATGATATCTACAGACAGTGAAAGAATTGAATATATTCAGATTAATTCTGCTGAAAATATTTGACAAGAAGCTCCATCTCTCTCTGCCAGATCATTTACTGTATTTAGTAAACCACAAAATAATAGTATTTGTGTTCATAAGAAAAATCATTTTCCTAGCTAAGGCAGTACTAGCAGTAAGTGGAGATGTTCCTTCTCATCCTCAATGATCCGCACTGGACAAGACAATTGTGCTCACATGTCACCAGGGAAAGAGGAAAACTTATAACCAAATTCAGTTGACCGAACGATGAGATCCTTGTTTATGTAACATGGGAAGAATGGAGTTGCACAGTCAGTTGGACCTTGTCCAAGCTGGTTATTTTCAGGATATATAAGAGGTGATCCATTGTACCGGGCAATCCATTGGTCAAATATCCTATAAAACATAATAGGAATAAATCCCACAATTAATACTTTATATAATTGTATGTTTGTCATTCAAAGTATACTAGTCAAAAAAAACAAAGCTAAAGCAGTTTTCCAAAGACTAACATTTATCACCTTCTGGATGGCTGATCAATATCTAGTCGCTCTATGAGAGCAGTGAGGAGGACGTTAAATTGTGCAACAGTCAAACATGTATTTGCCACTTCAGTCAAAGTCTGTGGGGCTGACAGTAAGAGCTGAGAATATCTCCATTATCCCCATAACTTGTCATGCACCTCAATATGCCTATGTGACCGCTGCGCCATGAAAATTCCGCCGAGTTTTCTGCCCCTATTATTATTATTATTAATGGGTTTTTGAAAACGCAGCTTTTCCGATGCAGATTTTTTTCTAAAATGTATGGGTGGGATTAGCTAAAATCTTATCCACTTTGCAGGTATTGTACAATGTAGCATTTTTTTGCCGCAGCATTTCCACTACGTGGGGCTCGGCCTTAGACAATTTTATTTCTTTCTGAACAGGGAAGCATGTCTTATTGAAAATGGGCATGGCCTGATAATTTTTTATTAGGAGAATGGGTTCTATAAATGTCCCAAGTCCCCATTGTAAATAGAGGGTTGGTGTGCATGGTGGGCTCTGTATCAGAACACCATAGTTCAGATTCACATAGAAACAGAATTTTGTAGAGTCTTCAGAAGGGTTACTATTAGAGATGAGCGAACACTGTTTGGAACAGCCGTTCCGAACAGCACGCTCCCATAGAAATGAATGGAAGCGGCTGGCACACGGGGGGTTAAGTGACCGGCCGCCGGCAAAGCGTACGTGCCAGGTGCTTCCATTCATTTCTATAGGAGCGTGCTGCTGTTCGGATCAGCTGATCCGAACAGTGTTCGCTCACTAGTTACTATGTCTTATTAATGAGACACCACCTTGAGGTGTGCAGGGGTTTATTAGACCATTATTCTGGCTTGACTATATTCCCAGATTATGCTATTAGGATTCATATGAAAAACAGACAGCAATCTATAGAGAAGCATGATCCAAAAGGTGGCACTAGAGCAAGTTCCTCTTTTCCACAAAGGAGATCTTATTTTTAGAATTTTCATACTGTCTATGGTATCTGCTTTGTGTCTATGGTGAAGGATCTAGTATCTAGGATTGGTCATCAATTAAAGATTGGTGCATGTCCAACACCTGAACCCCTGACCTTTTAGCTGTTTGCATGTGCTCTGCAGCCTCTTCAATACCAAGTACAGTGACTGATAAATGTGATGTGACATGGCCTCAGGGGGTGCTGCAAACAGGTGATCCATCGGGTTTGTCAGACCCCCACTGAGCTTCAATTGATGATCTATCCAAAGGTTAGATCAAGAATTAAAAAGTCCTGGAAAACCCCTTTAGGCTAAGGCCACACCTTTTTTTGTTGCAGACTTTGCTGCATTTTTTGAGCCAAGAATGGCTACAAGGGGAATGGAAAATATAAAGGAAGCTCTTATACTTCTCCCTTCTGCTCAATCCATTCCTGGCTTTGGCTAAAAAAAACCTCAACAAAATCTGCAATAAAAACAGCTTTGTTTCCACAATGTGGGACCTCAGCCTTAAACCACGAAATGGATCAGTCTTCATATATGTGCTCTACTCACTTGTCAACAAAACTGTGATGTAAGATAAATATGGGGTCATTGCTGGAGATGGGGATCTGAGACATGGTGCCACCCATGTAGATGTGTACCAGATTGTGCATGCTTCTTTTTAATGTCATGCCATCAGGAGATAGGAAACCTGTAAACGATAAGAGAACACTGGAATTATTACTTAAGTGACCACAGTATGTTTCATGCTGTCTACAGATAAGACAATGTGTAGCAGATAGTGAGTTCTCTCTAGTCTACCTTCAGAAACTCCATTCATGGGATGCATTCAGCTGCCTTAAATATACAATGTGGAGGAGGAATTTTTCAAAGATTCTTCAAGACTGTTTACTAGTGGTCATTTTTGCCAGTATATTGTGCACTCTCTTTTCTGCCTGGATGTGAGAAAGTATTTACCTATAAACTAGAAGCGACTGAGCTTAGTGTCAGGATCGAGAGAAGTAAAAAAACTCACAACCTTGTTCATCTGCCAAGACCAGCAACTGCCTAACAAGCAGCATATTAGTAGGTAGGCGATTGCACCATTGGGAGGGCCATCACTAGTTTAATACATGGCAGTGTATTATGCTAGGCAAATGATTATGGGTTCTGGAATCAGATAGACCAAGGCTGGACAGACAGACAGGGGGTTACCCCAAGAGGCTGACAGTGGCACTGTAAGAAGAACAAAACTCTGGAGGGCCTGTAGAAAGCTGCAAAGACTCCACACACCAGAGCACAAATAAAAATTGGACTTAATGTTAAAGGTTGTTCAGCATCTGAAGAGATTTGATATTGATGATCTATCCACAGGATGTCAACTGCATGAGACTGGTTGGGGTCCAAAATTCAAGACCCACATCAATCACGTGACACAGCCTGCAGAAGCCATATACTAAATATAGCCAAAAGCTGCCCTGCTCCTATGCAGTGCCCTGGCGAGACCATTACACTGTACAAAGCTCGAGTCACCAGCTATGAGAGAAATAAAAACTACAAATAGAACCTAGAAAACTTCTAAAATACAGAATACAATTCATAAAATTCATGCCTATTTCCCCAAGTACACACCCTATACTACCAATTTATGCAAAGTCTGGATACATTTTAGCTATACTTTAACCGTTCAATATGTTAATAATGGTAATTCGGGTGCGTCTGATTCCTGAGCAGACGATTATTGAGACTGGTGTACTACATGCTAGTCTTATTCAGGTCCCTTTTTGCCAGAAATAAAGACAGAATTCGGGCACATTTAGTTAAGTTATTCTGTTGATTGATTTTCATTGCAGACTTTTAAAATACCAGTGGAAGAAAAACTCCAGCTGGTCATCACCATTTGCTAACTGTTGGATGGTAAACTTGGTAATTTACATGTATTGCTCATTACTTCACCTTTTAATGTTTATTTCCTTGGTGAGCTGGACACTTCCATACCAATGTGACAGTGGCTTATCACTTGTCTGAACAAATGATGGGTAATGTTGAACTCTGCTCAATGTCGCTCCTTCCTTTTCTGCGTCCTATGCACAAGTTACATCAACACATGGGGGATTTTTGTCTTTGAGAGAAATTGTACAACAAACTATGGGATGCATTTTCTCCTTTAACCCCTTGTGACTGCAAATTTTAGGATTACATGAATCTAGTATTGAAAAAAATTGAAATGTATATTTTTCACCTTTATTTTGTTTTAATTCCTGTGAAGCGCATAAAGGGTTAACAAATTTCCCAAATGCCGTCTTGAATTGTTTTTTTGTGGTGCAGTTTTGAAAACGGGGGATTTATGGGGGTTTCTAATACAAAGACCCTTCAAAGCCCCTTTGTAACTGAATTAGTCCCTTAAAACCTTTTTTTGTAAATTCTCTTGCAAATTCCTGTTGGACTGTAAGATATGTAACGTACCAAAAAAATTAAAGGAACGTTTAAAATTTGAAGATGAGATATGGTAAATTATGTTTATTAACTAATTTCAGTGGTATAACTCTATATATATGAGAAGAGGACAATTTCAAACTTTGCTATTTTTTCATAAATAAACACAAAACGTATTGACCCAAATTTGCAACAAACCCAAAGTAAAATGTGTCATGAAAAAACACTCTTAAAATCTCCTGGAAAACCGTTCCAAAGTTATCACAACATAAAGTGTCACCTGTCATATTTGAAAAATGGGGCTGTGACATAAAGTCCAAAACTGGATGCGACGCCAAAGAGTTAATAGTCTCCCCTAATGACAAAAAAAATAAAAGTACTCACCTACCTCCGCTCCTTTGACACACAAAGCTGCAATTACTGTTGTCTACACAAATTGCTGAGTTCACTGATCGGATGTGAGCTGTCCATGACAATGCACAATGCAGTGGTATTACCGTGCTTCCTATGCCAGGACGGAGATGTCTACTCTGTGATGTTGACATCTTCTAGACCACAGGCCAAAGGTGGGTTGTGGCCTACAAGTTGGAAAATGGGAGAGCAGGAAGTCTTTGGCTTTACGACTGGATGGAGAACATCTTCATGGTGGCAAAACCACTTTAGAATGGATGACCCTAGTAAACATTAGTGAAACTCTACTAAATGAGTGGGTTCATCCAAGTCTTGTTTCAAATCTCAGGACACCTAGGTTTAGTTGAAAGATCAGTGGAGTTTTTGTAAAACTTATTTTAGCTTACTTCTGGAGTGCCAGTTTCTGAAGAACATTGATCTTGTTAAGGTGGCAGTGTTTTCTGGCTTTAAGAAATTTTTAAATACATTGATTAAAGTGAAAGAAATGTAACCAACTAAAGACGTATAAATATATAAAGTCTGGCATGAGCCAGGGTCTCTGAGCATCAACGTGATATGACATATCCCACCTTCCAGGGCATTTCTGAAGCTGTGTATAGAGGTTTCATTATAGGGTGGAGTGTCAAAGTTCTTCAAATTTAGTGTCTTCTCCACATCCTCATATGTGGGCATGGTGGGTGCATATGGTGTGGTTCCAGGTTTCCTTTCCACTCTTTCCATCTTGTACTCAGAGTCTGCTAATGGACAATACTCATCTGGGAAATTGAACCCGCTGCAAATCGCCTGAAAGCAAAATAAAATAAAATTCTAGTGCATAATAGATTAAAAGGTAACTAGACACTGATGATGATATGTGACATGTGTTATATGTTATTTTCCCCTTTATGGGGTTTTCATGGACACATTTGGATAAACAGAGGCTAATCTTACTTCTGTAATTCAAAAACTTGTCCTGAGATCTTTTTTGGTTTGGGATTCCTAATGATACTTGTGATACCCAAATATTGTTCAGCTGTTCAGACAAGCTAACCCTAAGGGGCTATTCACATGGAGCAAAATGGCGCGGATGCCGCATGTATTATGGCGCTTTCCCACGCAGTATCCGTGTGGGATCGGCAGCAGGGTGTGTGTGATAAAAAAGCCTCCTCATAGAACTCTATGGGGAGGCTTTTTTTTTACTGCTGGAGTCTGCCGCCAATCCCGTACGGATACCTCATGGGAAAGCGCCATAATACACGCGGTATCTGCACCATTTTGCTCCGTGAATGGCCCCTAAGGGTAAGTTCACACAAAGTTTTTGAGTCAGGATTTTCAGGCCGCAGCTGCTTCAAAATCCTGACGGCTCCCATTGAAATCAGTAGGAGCCGGTCAGTTCTTTTTTCCAGGAGCCAGTTTGTTCCGGCTCCCGGAAAAAAAGCGAGATGGTCATTCTTCAGGTGGAACGCGTGTCGGGTCCTTGTATTTTTTTGGGGTATGTATGGTGGCAATACTTTGTTTATTCTGTGTGGGCATGTTACTTACCTGTGGTTAGTACATACATGACAGTGGAGGTGTTGTTACACTATTTGTCTTAGTATTGAGCTGTTTAAACCTCATGGTATGTTTGCCTGATATATAGTCCTGTTCATGGAGCCATCCATTCCATATCCTTATGTTAGCATATTAGTACATGTAGTCTTGTCTACCCCTCTGTAATCCCTGTATTATTTACATGTCATGTTGTTATACTATTTTAGTAGTATTTAATAAAAGTTATCTTTTATATTTTTGTACAATTGTGTGGTTGACTTGTTTTGTTGCTATGGTTATATACCCACACATAGGTTTCTATATTTGCCTCAGCTGTTGCTTATTATTATATTAATCCCATGGTGCTCTGTACATTATTATATTAATCCCATAGTGCTCTGTACATTATTATATTAATCCCATGGTGCTCTGTACATTATTATAATAATCCCATGGTGCTCTGTACATTATTATATTAATCCCATAGTGCTCTGTACATTATTATATTAATCCCATGGTGCTGTACATTATTATATTACTCCCATGGTGCTCTGTACATTATTATATTAATCCCATGGTGCTGTACATTATTATATTACTCCCATGGTGCTCTGTACATTATTATATTAATCCCATAGTGCTCTGTACATTATTATATTAATCCCATGGTGCTCTGTACATTATTATATTAATCCCATGGTGCTCTGTACATTATTATATTACTCCCATGGTGCTCTGTACATTATTATATTAATCCCATGGTGCTGTACATTATTATATTACTCCCATGGTGCTCTGTACATTATTATATTAATCCCATGGTGCTGTACATTATTATATTAATCCCATGGTGCTGTACATTATTATATTAATCCCATGGTGCTCTGTACATTATTATATTACTCCCATGGTGCTCTGTACATTATTATATTAATCCCATGGTGCTCTGTACATTATTATATTAATCCCATGCTGCTCTGTACATTATTATATTACTCCCATGGTGCTCTGTACATTATTATATTAATCCCATGGTGCTCTGTACATTATTATATTAATCCCATGGTGCTGTACATTATTATATTAATCCCATGATGCTCTGTACATTATTATATTAATCCCATGGTGCTGTACATTATTATATTACTCCCTTGGTGCTCTGTACATTATTATATTAATCCCATGGTGCTGTACATTATTATATTACTCCCATGGTGCTCTGTACATTATTATATTAATCCCATGGTGCT
This sequence comes from Leptodactylus fuscus, assembly GCF_031893055.1. NCBI lineage: Eukaryota > Metazoa > Chordata > Amphibia > Anura > Leptodactylidae > Leptodactylus > Leptodactylus fuscus. The sequence goes on from NW_027440199.1 coordinate 41,920, forward strand.
GTACATTATTATATTAATCCCATGGTGCTGTACATTATTATATTAATCCCATGGTGCTCTGTACATTATTATATTAATCCCATGGTGCTGTACATTATTATATTAATCCCATGGTGCTCTGTACATTATTATATTAATCCCATGGTGCTGTACATTATTATATTAATCCCATGGTGCTCTGTACATTATTATATTAATCCCATAGTGCTCTGTACATTATTATATTAATCCCATGGTGCTGTACATTATTATATTACTCCCATGGTGCTCTGTACATTATTATATTAATCCCCTGGTGTTCTGTACATTATTATATTAATCCCATGGTGCTCTGTACATTATTATATTAATCCCATGGTGCTGTACATTATTATATTAATCCCATGATGCTCTGTACATTATTATATTAATCCCATGGTGCTCTGTACATTATTATATTAATCCCATGGTGCTCTGTACATTATTATATTAATCCCATGGCGCTCTGTACATTATTATATTAATCCCATGGTGCTCTGTACATTATTATATTACTCCCATGGTGCTCTGTACATTATTATATTAATCCCATGGTGCTGTACATTATTATATTACTCCCATGGTGCTCTGTACATTATTATATTAATCCCATGGTGCTCTGTACATTATTATATTAGTCCCATAGTGCTCTGTACATTATTATATTAATCCCTTGGTGCTCTGTACATTTTAATAGAGATGAGCGAACAGTAAAATATTCGATGTTCGGTATTCGTTTCAAATAGTCGCTCAATATTCGACTATTCGAACGAATATCTAACCCCATTATAGTCTATGGGAGAAAATGCTTCGTTTCAGGGGATCCCACCATTCAACTCAGGAGGGTCACCAAGTCCACTATCACACCTCAGCAAATGATGCCAACACCTCTGCAATGCAACTGGGACAGCAGGGGGCGCATGTCTGGGGGCATCTAACACACCAAAGTCCCTCTATTACCCCACTATCACAGCCTAACAACTACACACTATACACACTCACTACAACCTCTATCAAAGTGGGCAAATACCTGGAAACCTTCTTTCCTCCCCAAATGGATGGACACAAACCCAAATTTAAGCTCAAAAAACATTGTCAAGCACCCCTTTAAATCACGTTGCCCATAACAACCACAGATGGAATAGACAATGGGTAATCCAAAAGCCCTCACCCTTAACTGTCATTTTGACGCGGCACGTTACATCGTGTGAACGTACCCTAAAACAGTGGTTCCACAACCATCACTCTCATTGTGTTGGATTGGACTGAGGACCCAGACATTGACCTTGATTTTGATTGGGAAATTGATAACATTTTGGCATCAAGTCCTGGGGGTAACTTTTATTTAGAGGACCGCAAAGGGGGAGAATTGGCTGAAACCACTACTACCGGTAATGGTCCTCTAATATGGGACTCTACATGACCTCTACAGGGTTCTGATCAGGTGTTAATAGTCCAAACAACATGCTCCAGTACTTTACATGTAGATCAGAATCCACTTTCCCTTCCGACACCAGATTTAACCAAGCTTCACCATCATCACCCTGCTGAGATGGAGCCACTAAAGGAAACCTTGCCTCCAAAGGCCTGTCCTGGAGCTGCGACTCAGCCAAATCTAAACACAGAGTCCTTTGGTACTGAACAAAATTCAAAGTGTCAAAAGACTTTAGAGACTGTTGAAAGTAATGGGATCCAGAATGAGGCGTTCATCACAAGGCTGACAGACCCAACTCCACATGCTGCAGCAAAAGCAACCAGCAGTCAGACTAAGATGGTCTCTTCTTCAAGCAAGACACAAGATTCTTTGGCAGCCTGCTTTGTCTCCCCCGCTCAATATTCCTGGCAGGAGTGCTGAAACACCACCCTCCTCCTCCTCCGCCATTGAATCGACCCCAGCTACTGGCGTGGGGAGACGTCAGCAGGCCACGCTGAAGCTCATCAGCTTGGGGGACAGACAGCACACTGCCTCCGAGGTCAGGGATGCCATCCTGGCTGAGATGGCAATGTGTTTTTCCCTGCTGCACCTGGGGCCAGGCATGTTTGTCATGTGTGATAACAGCAGGAACCTGGTAGCGGCTCTGGAGCTTGCCAGCCTCCAACACGTTCCATGCCTGGCCCACGTCTAACTTAGTGTTGCAACGTTTTTTTAAAACATAACCAAATGTACACGAGCTACTGGTGAAAGTGCGGCGCTTGGGCTCCCACTTTCGCAAGTGTACAGGAGCCACTGCTAGCCTCAAAACACTCCAGCAACGTCTCCATCTGCCCGAACACCAGCTGTTGTGCGACTCCCCCACACGCTGAAACCCTAGATACCATATGTTGAGCAGGGTGCGTGAGCTGCAGAGACTTTTGATGGAGTTCCATCTCCAAAACCCAAGGGTTCATCAAAGTCATCTCCCTCAGTTTCTGCACCATGAGTTTCCATGGGTGGCAGACTTATGTGAAATCCTATCCCATCCTTTCCACTGGACACAAAACATTAGCATGCGCTCATCACAATTCCGGATATGGCAGCTGTGTTAAGCAGGGTACAACGCAGACCAGACCCGAGCTGTGGTTATGTGCGGTTTGAAGTAAGGGGACAGTGAGCAATTGGAAGAGGAGTTGGACGACGAGGCCACCGACCCAACATGGACAGCGGTGATGTCTAGTGGGTAAAGCAGTGTAGATGTCGAGGCAAGCTAATCAACAAAAAAAGGTGGCTAGAAGCAGAGGCATAGACTGGGGTGATATCTAGGGGTGAAAGCAGTGTAGATGTGGAGGCAAGCTAAGCAGCAAAAACGGTGGCTAGAGGCAAAGGCATGCAAAACTACCCTGTTGCAAGACTTATTCCTAGGTCTGGGACACGTTAATGGCCCCCCCTGGCCAAATTACCGCCACTGAGGGGCCTAGTGTCACTAGGAGGCCCAAGTATAGGCGCATGTGTGGGAATACCTGGCCGACCCCAGCTCTGTCCTCTCTGATCCCTCTGTGCTCTACAGCCTACACTTATTTTCTCATCTTTTTTTCTACACTACACATCTCTTGTCAGCTTCCTTTGGGATCTCAGAGGTGGTGGCCTCAGTGCTGAAAAACACCATTTGAGTCCCCTTGGCAATTAGCAGTAAGAGAACCCTGGAGCAACCAACTGTAGCCAGCTACCATACCATCGAGCCTGGCAAAATGCAGAGAAAGGTTTTGGACCACTTCCAGAGATGGTCACTTCAGTGGTACAGTTGGACATGGACGGTGTAACGGGATTAGCTGAGGGATCGCTGTCTTGACCACTTTTTGGCACAAAATGAAAGTCCAATCCAGCCAAGTATGGTGCAAGGATATGATGCAAGGACACCTGCACATCTGTCTCTGACACACTGGGGAGTTCACCCTCATCCGCCCTTTTCGCCTGCACCATCATGCGCCTCTTCCCAGCCACTACCCATCTTCCAGGCATTTCATTGCAGGCAGAAGTACAGCGCAAGCCACCCACATGATCAAGCTTTTAACGGCCTCATCGAAAAACTGCTGGCCCTGGAGATGTTGGCGTTTATGCTTCTGGATATCCAGGCCTTCCGTCACCAGATGGCAGCTGGGGCACCTCCCTATGCTGGGCCTAGTCGTTACTACTTCTCTTGGTGTGCTGTCCCCGCCTTGCGCCTGCACGTGTCCCATAACATCAGTCTGGCCCAGAGCTCCGCGCTTTGCTGCAAGGTCCACTTGACCACTGACGCATGGACAAGCGCCTGTGGTCAGGGATGCTGCTTATCTTTAATGACAGGCAGGGTGAATGTAGTGGAGTCTGGGCCCGAGGTCCAAACTAGGGTGGCCTATCTCCTCTCCCAGCCCAAAATTCATGCCATCAACCTCCACCCCAGCTACAAGCTGGAAATGCTGTAACACTGGCATGGGGAGATGTCAGCAGGCCGTGCTGAAGCTTATCAGCTTGGGGGACAGACAGCACACTGCCTCCAAGGTCAGGGATGCCATCCAGGCTGAGATGGCAATGTGTTTTTCCCTGCTACACCTGGGGCCTGGCATTTTTGCTTATGTGATAATGGCCGGAACCTGGTAGCAGATCTGGAGCTTGTCAGACTCAAACACGGTCCACACATGGCCCACGTTTTCAACTTGTTGGTGCAAAGGTTCTTTGAAACCTACACCATTGTGCCTGATATACTGGTCAAAGTGCGGCCATTTTCGTAAGTGAGAACTAGCCTCTGCTAGGCAGAAAACATTCAGAACACACTCCTGTCATCTTCGCACCATTGGCTGGCGGAGGAAGAAGAGGAGGATGAAGTGGCATTTCATGTCACTGTCCCACACAAGACTTGAGGGTGCACTTCAGTGCATCCCATTGCTTCACCACAGATGGTGTGAAGGGGAGTGGAAAATGGAGGAAATGGAGAGTGACCCTTACAGTTGGGGGCAGCAAAGGCATGCCAAGTAACATACTGGCACACATGGCTGACTTCATGTTGGGTTGCTTTTCAAGAGACAAAGGCATACTTCACATCATGGAGTGCAAACAATACTGGATTGAACAAAAAATTGGATTGAGCTGATATAGCGTAACTGAATTGCTGTGTATCACACTTAGCTTTGGGGGGTAGACCCTTAAAAATTGGATTGAGCTGATATAGCGTGACTGAATTTCTGGGTCTCCCACCTAGGTTTTGGGGTTACGAACCCTGGATATCTGGATTGAGCGTACATAGCCTAACCTAATTGCTCTGTATCCTTGTTTTGGGGTTACACAGCCTGAAAAGCTGCTTTGCATGTATATAGCAAGAAGTAACTGCTGTGGATTGCTGCTATGTTTCAGGCCCCCCCCCCTTCCAAAATTAAAGAGTTTTTCCAGCTCTATATGAACTAGTCACTGCTGTGGATTGATGATGTTTCAGGCCCCCCAAAATTGAAGACTTTTTCCAGCTATATGATCTTGTAATTGCTGTGGCTTGATGCTATGTTTCAGCCCCCCCCCCCCCCCCAAAAAAAAAAAAAAAAAAATTCAAGACTTTTTCCAGCTATATGAACATGGAATTGCTGTGGATTGCTGCTATGTTTCAGGCTCCCCAAAAGTCAAAGCTTTTTCCAGCTTTATGAACTTGTAATTGCTGCGGATTGATGCTCTGTTTCAGGCCCCCCAAAATTCAAGGCTTTTTCCAGCTATATGAACTTGTAATTGCTGTGGATTGCTGCTATGTTTCAGGCTCCCCAAAAGTCAAAGCTTTTTCCAGCTATATGAATTTGTAATTGCTGTGGATTGCTGCTATGTTTCAGGCTCCCCAAAAGTCAAAGCTTTTTCCAGCTTTATGAACTTGTAATTGCTGTGGATTGATGCTATGCTTCAGGCCCCCCAAAATTCAAAGTGTTTTCCAGCTCTATATGAACTAGTCACTGCTGTGGATTGATGCTATGTTTCAGCCCCCCCCCCCCCCCAAATTCAAGGCTTTTTCCAGCTATATGAACATGGAATTGCTGTGGATTGCTGCTATGTTTCAGGCCCCCCAAAATTCAAGGCTTTTTCCAGCTATATGAACATGGAATTGCTGTGGATTGCTGCTATGTTTCACGCCCCCCAAAACATTAAAGGCTTTTTCCAGCTATATGAACTTGCAATTGCTGTGGATTGCTGCTATGTTTCAGGCCCCTCAAAAGTCAAAGCTTTTTCCAGCTATATGAATTTGTAATTGCTGTGGATTGATGCTATTCTTCAGGCCCCCCAAAATTCAAAGCGTTTTCCAGCTCTATATGAACTAGTCACTGCTGTGGATTGATGCTATGTAACCCCCCCAAAACCCCCCCCCCCCAAAATTGAAGACTTTTTCCAGCTATATGAACTTGTAATTGCTGTGGATTGATGCTATGTTTCAGACCCCCCCCCCCCTCCCAAAATAAAAAATAAAAAAAATTCAAGGCTTTTTCCAGCTATATGAACATGGAATTGCTGTGGATTGCTGCTATGTTTCAGGCCCCCAAAAAAATTCAAGGCTTTTTCTAGCTATATGAACTTGTACTTCACCTTGTCATCTCTATGATCTCTTCATGTTGATGTTATCTCAACACTGTCACTTGTCATGCTGTTCCCCCCTCCCCACTCTATGACTGGGCCACTATTTTGCCTTTTTGGCCTGGTTGACATCATCATTTATTTGACGCTTCTTCTGATCTGTCAGAAGGAAGGAAAACTGAAACGCACAATGGATTCTATCTGTGTGTAGCCTCTTGGGCCCATTAGAATGGGCTTATGATTTGGTAGCCAAAATCAGGAGTGGGTACAAAACACAGAGGACATACAAATATTCCACTCATGTGTCATCTCTGTTTTGGATCCACTTCTGATTTTTTTTTTGGCATCAGCAATACTGATGGATTACTGACCAAATCCTGACCGAGTGAAGGTGGATGCTCAACAGACAGGATCCGTATTGGTGGGGTGGGGAAGGGTGTTATTGTTCTGACAGATCAGAGGAAGGGCAAAATAATCAGTGGCGTCACCACAAACTTACTGCTGACCCCTCTCCACTCTGTCAGGGGGGCGCTACTTGTATAAGGTTCTGTAGACATCTGTGTGGAATCAGCAGACGAGGGTGTAAAAAGAGTGTACTCTTTCGCGCTACAGTAGGATCTTGGGCCTCTGCATGGTTCATTATACCTGACACATTATCGTGTAAGGCTGAGTTCACACTTGAGTTGGTCAGTTTTGGCCCCGTAAATGGAAGAAATGTGAGTGAAGCCTGTCATGTGTGTGTCATACTCACTCGCTGTAGTGTTTCACTACCACAGCAGACTCCCCATGTGAGATACTGCAAAGCCCAGTGTTCTCCACCACTATACAGGCTATGTAGCCAGGACCTGTTTTTTAACACTTTTTGGAAAATTTGGTGGCCGAATTGACTTTTTTAAAATTTCACTCATTTGTAATTGACACATCATGATATCACAATCAGGTACAGTACACAAGTAAATAAGTGCAGCTCTGCTACATCTGTAGAGAAATTAAATTATTCATCATTATATTTTGACTAACATAAGATATTTCTGAGTAACAATTATTTTGACTTACCTTCCAAAAAGAAAAGTGGGAATAGGGATTAAGAACCCCTTGGGCATCATTAGATCCTAAAAGTTCATCAGTGCAGATAGAGCAGTTTTTGTCCCCGCGCCAGTCATAGTATGGAATGGCAAAATCTTCATCTGCTGTCATGAGCTGAATTTGTCTTTCTAGAAATAGGAGATTTAAACGATGCCATCCAGGAAATACGGGCCCTTGGTGAGCAAAGTTCTTATTAGGGTCAAATGTGCTATTGATCATGACGGGTTTCATGGAGTAATAGTGCATCCAAACAAAGACATCATAGAGAGAGGCATCTACAAAGCGGTAAGTCTCACGGTGATGTCGGTCTCCCGTGCTCAGGACAACAAAATCTTGACTTTTTGTGGTCTTCGCCAAGGCCAAGTAACTGAATAATCTTTTCTGTTCCACAACTGACAGTTCTCGAATTTCTCTCCTTATGATCATCTTCTTTCTGTCACATTTCTCACCATGATAGCCAAATTTGCAGTCGCCGCAATCAAAACCACTATAATTTCCGTAGCACTCGCAGGTATTTTCATAATAATGTCGTGGCCAGTCTAGTCGATCATCGTCATGTTGGGGAATCTTTTGTTTTGTGATCCAGCTTCGGCATCTACCACGACCTGACAGTGAACCACATGGACTTTTGTCCTTCCAAAGTGGACAACAACTCTTGGTGCGAAAAGAAGCTTCAGTTGTGCAGACTCTGGGGAACTGACTCTCCACACAGCAAAGGCAAATAGTGAGGAAGATGATGATGCCAATCATGACTTACTAGAAAACCTATAGATGTAAAAACAAGTAATTATCATAAAAAGCATCCAGTGTAATATGTATACAGGGATATATAGATATACACATATAGACACCTATATATGAGACACCTATAAATATTAATTAGGCAGCACTCCAAAAATAGTGAAAAAAGATGGGGGTAGTTTATTAACCCTAAAACAATGGGATGTGTCAGCTCATATACATGAGCCTATCTCAAGCAAGACAAGATATCTATATATCAATATTAGAGATGAGCGAGTATAATACTATAATACATAGTGTATGACACTCAGGGCTCCTAGGACTATATATATCTATAATACATAGTGTATGACACTGTCAGGGCTCCTAGGACTATATATCTCTATAACACATAGTGTATGACACTGTCAGGACTCCTAGGACTATACACTCACCGGCCACTTTATTAGGTACACCTGTCCAACTGCTCGTTAACACTTAATTTCTAATCAGCCAATCACATGGCGGCAACTCAGTGCATTTAGGCATGTAGACATGGTCAAGACAATCTCCTGCAGTTCAAACCGAGCATCAGTATGGGGAAGAAAGGTGATTTGAGTGCCTTTGAACGTGGCATGGTTGTTGGTGCCAGAAGGGCTGGTCTGAGTATTTCAGAAACTGCTGATCTACTGGGATTTTCACGCACAACCATCTCTAGGGTTTACAGAGAATGGTCCGAAAAAGAAAAAACATCCAGTGAGCGGCAGTTCTGTGGGCGGAAATGCGTTGTTGATGCCAGAGGTCAGAGGAGAATGGCCAGACTGGTTCGAGCTGATAGAAAGGCAACAGTGACTCAAATAGCCACCCATTACAACCAAGGTAGCCAGAAGAGCATCTCTGAACGCACAGTACGTCGAACTTTGAGGCTACAGATGGGCTACAGCAGCAGAAGACCACACCGGGTGCCACTCCTTTCAGCTAAGAACAGGAAACTGAGGCTACAATTTGCACAAGCTCATCGAAATTGGACAATTGAAGATTGGAAAAACGTTGCCTGGTCTAATGAGTCTCGATTTCTGCTGCGACATTCGGATGGTAGGGTCAGAATTTGGCGTCAACAACATGAAAGCATGGATCCATCCTGCCTTGTATCAACGGTTCAGGCTGGTGGTGGTGGTGTCATGGTGTGGGGAATATTTTCTTGGCACTCTTTGGGCCCCTTGGTACCAATTGAGCATCGTTGCAACGCCAAAGCCTACCTGAGTATTGTTGCTGACAATGTCCATCCCTTTATGACCACAATGTACCCAACATCTGATGGCTACTTTCAGCAGGATAATGCAATGCCATGTCATAAAGCTGGAATCATCTCAGACTGGTTTCTTGAACATGACAATGAGTTCACTGTACTCCAATGGCCTCCACAGTCACCAGATCTCAATCCAATAGAGCATCTTTGGGATGTGGTGGAACGGGAGATTCGCATCATGGATGTGCAGCCGACAAATCTGCGGCAACTGTGTGATGCCATCATGTCAATATGGACCAAAATCTCTGAGGAATGCTTCCAGCACCTTGTTGTATCTATGCCACGAAGAATTGAGGTAGTTCTGAAGGCAAAAGGGGGTCCAACCCGTTACTAGCATGGTGGACCTAATAAAGTGGCCGGTGAGTGTATATATCTACAATACATAGTGTATGACACTGTCAGGGCTCCTAGGACTGTATATCTATAATACATAGTGTATGACACTGTCAGGGCTCCTAGGACTATATATATATATCTATAATACATAGTGTATGACACTGTCAGGGGTCCTAGGACTATATATATCTATAATACATAGTGTATGACACTGTCAGGACTCCTAGGACTATATATATATATAACTATAATACATAGTGTATGACACTGTCAGGGCTCCTAGGACTATATATATATATATCTATAATACATAGTGTATGACACTGTCAGGACTCCTAGGACTATATATCTATAATACATAGTGTATGACAGTGTCAGGGCTCCTAGGACTATATATCTCTATAACACATAGTGTATGACACTGTCAGGGCTCCTAGGACTATATATATCTATAATACATAGTGTATGAGACTGTCAGGGCTCCTAGGACTGCTCCTAGGACTATATATATCTATAATACATAGTGTATGACACTGTCAGGGCTCCTAGGACTATATATATATCTATAATACATAGTGTATGACACTGTCAGGGCTCCTAGGACTATATATATCTATAATACATAGTGTATGACACTGTCAGGACTCCTAGGACTATATATACATCTAATACATAGTGTATGACACTGCCAGGGCTCCTAGGACTATATATATATCTATAATACATAGTGTATGACACTGTCAGGGCTCCTAGGACTATATATATATCTATAATACATAGTGTATGACACTGTCAGGGCTCCTAGGACTATATATATCTATAATACATAGTGTATGACACTGTCAGGGCTCCTAGGACTATATATATATCTATAATACATAGTGTATGACACTGTCAGGGCTCCTAGGACTATATATATCTATAATACATAGTGTATGACACTGTCAGGGCTCCTAGGACTATATATATATCTATAATACTTAGTGTATGACACTGTCAGGGCTCCTAGGACTATATATATCTATAATACATAGTGTATGACACTGTCAGGGCTCCTAGGACTATATATATATATCTATAATACATAGTGTATGACACTGTCAGGGCTCCTAGGACTATATATATCTATAATATACTGTATAGTATATGACACTGTCAGGGCTCCTAGGACTATATATTTCTATCCTACTAATATTATAAGGGCTCGTTCACATGGTGTAACGTGCCGCGTGATGTGGCACGTGTACGCCGCGGGACCCTTTGCGTGCCGTACACGCTCCCATTGATTTCAATGGGAGCGGGGATCGTATGCGCCACGCCAGTTTGCAGCCGTGCATTTATTCACGGCCGCAAACTAGCGCGGCGCATACGATCCCCGCTCTCATTGAAATCAATGGGAGCGTGTACGGCACGCAAAGGGTCCCGCGGCGTACACGTGCCACATCACGCGGCACGTTACACCGTGTGAACGAGCCCTAAATGTGAAAGTATGTGCATTTGGATGTTTAGATGTTTGGATGTTTGTTCCTCAATCACGCAATAACCGCTCAACCGATTTGGCTCAAATTTTCAACAAATATAGTTCCTTTGGCAGGATTGAACAATCGGCTACTTTTCGTCACAATCGCAGACATACGTTTTTGCCAGGACCCCCACAAAACCACAACTCATACCACCAGCTCTGCAATCCCACACACTTGTTAGCATAGCATACCACAAACTCCCTATTGCCTTCTCGGGCCTAGCTCCTAACCCCAGGCAGGGGAGGAGGTCGAGGCCGGGGTTGCGGGGGTATTTGCAAAGGGGTCGAGGGGGGGGGGAAGGGGGGTTGGAAAAGAGACGCAATGACACCTAGACGGGCGAACGGATTTGGCTGAAATTGCGCACATACATACCTTGGGTCCCAGATTGAACGATAGGCTACATGGAATTCCCTTACACCACCACAATTCACTCCCGTGACTGATGCTTTTCACTTTTGAATTCGCTGCAGGACCTGGGACGCTGTAGGACCTGGGATGACGTCATCCCAGCCCCATCAGCAGCTCACCTGGATGGGTGCGGCTTCTCTATGTGGGCAGAGCAATCGGCCAGCGTCCACAAGAACATGGCGGCTCTCAAAGGTCCAGAGCATCCTGAACCAGCGCCTGTACTCTGGGGCAGCGAGAAGTGCGTACACTGCCCCACCTGTGTGGGCTTACCACAGGACCGCAGTGCTCTGCCGTGGCCGGAGACGGGGTCACCTGTGCCGCGGTCTGGAACACCGGTTCGGCCTGCTGTCCCGTGGCGGCTGCGGTCTCTGGACTCTGCATGTCCGTCGGGGATGTCGCCGATGTCTGCTCAGGGCTATCTACAGTGTCATTCGGCCACAGGAGAAGGGTTATGACAACAGGCGAGTTAGGGGACTTTGAGAAGGGAGAGGGGTGGGGTGTTGGGAGTGAGGAGGTTGCCAGTCCAGTGGGGGACGCGGTAATAGGGGGGCCTGGGCAGGTAAACGGGGACAGGGCCGCCACAGCGACCACAGATGGAATGGGGGCACATGGCTTGCCGCGGGAGGGGAGCCCTCATAACCCAGGGTTTGGTGAGGCCATGGGCACAGGTTGGTGGGGGGAAAGGTGACACAGGGTCTGGCGGGGAAGGGGTCACTGGGTATGTAAGACAGGGAAGGGGGCATGGGGTGGTGGGAAAAGGGGACACGGGGATTATTATTATTATTGTTTATTTATATAGCACCATTAATTCCATGGTGCTTTACATTTGGGGGTTACATACAATTCACAAAATATACAGGTACATATCATACTAACAGTGATCGGCTGGCACAGTGGGGTAGAGGGCCCTGCCCGCGAGGGCTTACAATCTATGAGCTTTTGCGGGCCGTATACGCTCCCATTGTTTTCAATGGGAGTCGGTACCGTATACACGTCGCTATTTTGCAGCCGCTGCAAAATAGCGCCGCATATACGGTACCGGCTCCCATTGAAAACAAAAGCTCCCGCGCCATCTACGTACCACATTACGTGCCAAAATACTAATGTGAACCCGGCCTAAGGCTGAACAGCTGAAGTTAAAGTGAAATGAGATATATGTCTATACAAACCGTACACTGTGCTGACACTCGCTTTTGTGCATTTTCAGATATTGTCTAATGTTTGATAATGACCATGTCCTAGGTTGGATTAGAGATGAGAAAACCTCTCAAGACCTGCTTCATTTTGGGTTCCGATGGCTGAGGTTCCTGTTTCGTTAATGGCCGAACAAGTTTAGATAGTGTATAATAGAGGAAGGCTGAAGAAAAGAAAATATATAGGATGGCACTGCTGGATATATGGATACGAGTCCTTGATAAATCGGAAGTGGATATGAGGAAACAACTTTATATATTAAGAGCCGTGGGGGTGCTCAGCAACCGGAAAAAAGCTTATCAGCAATGGAAAAAGTATAGAAAAAATGGAAGGGCACTCACCCACACTGAGGCGCATCTTCATAAAAGACTCCTTTTATTGAGGTAATACATCTTTAAGAACAATTCGTGCAGGGAGGGAAGAACAGCATAAAGTGGCAGGAAGGCAACAGCCGTTTCGCGCAGCTATGTGCGCTTTCTCAAGCCTCAAATGCCTATTGTATAATAGAGGAAGGCCCAGGAGAGGAGTAAGAAAAAATAAAAAACAATTATACTCGCCTTCCTTCTCTTCTTCTAGGCCTCCTTGCATCATCCATGGCTCTTTCCTGGTCCTCTTCCAGTCTTCTGGGTGATATCATGCATCCAGAGTCACTGCTAATGGCGGTGTTTGGACCTTAGTGGTCACATGCGCTGTGTTGAGTTATGAAGAGGCCCATAAGAGGCCTAATGATTATGACGATGACTATGAAGTCTTCCTTCTTTCTTCTTCCGTTCCTTAGCTGCTATGGACTCCTAGTATATCTTCTCTTCTCAGCATATATGTGTCTACGTCTGTATTATATTACTGTGTATTATCCTATATCTGTATTACTAGGCTGCTGTAACATACTGAAATTTTCCCACTGTGGGACTAGTAAAGGATTATCTTATCTTATCTTGTAAGAGGTGAGGGAAAGTGAGTATAATAGTTATTTTTTTACACTTGCCCTTCCCCTGTTATACTCTGGGGTCTAAAAAAAAATCCCATAATATAATCATTTCACTTCTGATTTAAAGGTGGCAAACCAGAAAATTTTGGAACATTTGGGTTAGACTCGGTCTGTTCTGAATCAGTTCACCCATCTCTAGGTTAGATGTGGCCTGATTGCAAAAGCAATCATGGGAAGAAGGAATAGAACGGTCTGGCTCACTTGGTGCCACTGCCAATTCCATTTTACTTAATGAACTGATGACGCCATTTCATGTGAGTACTGAGAAGCGTAATTCCTATATATGTGCCTGCACGCCCATGACTAATTATCTACTTGCAGATCTTCGATTTGTCATTTGAGAATGTACAAAAAAATTCCCATACAGCAGGTGACCGCATGTAGTCGCAACTGCTATAACCAACAGCAGTGGAAATGTTTCTGCCAGTGTCACCACCACTCGAACTACTCCAGGTAGGCCTTCCGGATGTTGAGGTTGCACGTTGGGTGAAATTCTTACTATTGCCGCTGCCACCAACCTTTTTCTACAATGTCATCCTGAACTAGCTTCCATATCTTATATGTAATAATAAAATAATTATTGAATTCAGTAAAGTCATCATTTATTCATCATCTTTTCCACTTTTTGTGACTAATCATGGCAATGGGATTCCTTTATGCCCTCACAATTCTTAACAGATTTTCCCCTAGTTCCCCTACTAGCATTACCACCAGAAGTGGTACTACCTCCACCAACACCCATGCCTTTCACCCCTACTCCAAAAAACCCTGGCAGTTCTCATTCAATTCATCAAAAAGACCAAAAACAGGAAGACTTGGTCTAGGGGAATTTTTCTCTCAGCAGATGTCACATGATTAGGGTTGATCCAATCTTGAAATTTCAGGATCATTTTTAAAATTCGATTTCCTATCATTTTCCATTCGAACCCGATCCCAATGCAAGTCAATGGGATTTTTTTTAATAATCAAAGATCGGATTTTAAAAACAATCCTATTCACTGCACAGCATGGAGTCCAAAAATTGTTCGGACTCCATGTTTCAATTTTTGGACTTCACGCTGTGTAGTGATTAAAAAAACCAAATCCCCTGGCTACTTAGTCCCCCCCTAGTGTCCACTTACCTGCACAGATCGCTGCTGCTCCCCGTTCTTCTCGGTCCGATCCTGTCAGGATACGGAGTCGCCGTGGTCTCCTTGCTGCACGGCGACTCCCCGGGAGACGTGTTAAGAGTTCTATTGGTTGTGCTTAGGTGATTAAGGGTTAATCTTTTCCTTGCTCTCAGTTCTCCATGCCATTAGCCATCACAGGTGTTGTGGGTTGTTTTCTCTGCTGCTATTTAAACCCCACCCAGGCATGGATCCTTGCCAGCCATTCACTTAGTGTTTCCTGGTCTCCTCCAGATATCCAGTCTTTGTGTCTTTCTGTCTGTTTATTGGTTACTGTATACCCGGCTTGTATTTGACTATTCCTTGTCTTCTGATTTGGTACTTTATTCTGATCTCCTGGCTTGACCTCTTGCTCGTCCGACCCGCCTTCTCTTCTGTGTTTTTGCTGGGACTTGTTGTCCTCCCTTGTTCTATGCTATTTTGTCTTTGGTTTTGCATTGCATTTTACACTGTGCTTTCTGCCAAGGTGTCACCCGTGTTACTAAAGCCCCTAGCACTTTCAGGGCCTCCTCTTCCCTGACCCTAGCCACCTGGACAGTAGCGTAGGAGTCGTGGCAGGCGCACTTCAATTAGGAAGTGCATTGGTCTGCCTCATCTCAGATCTACAGCATAGTTATAGCTGCAGGGCCTACGACCCCTTTTGTCATTAGTTGCACAGTGTTGCTTTCCCAGCTGTGTCACTCTGCACTGCCTGACCCTGACTCCAATCCTTACAGGTCCTCTCTCATTGACATGCCTTCAGAACGCCATGTGCGCCCCCACCTCCCTAGGCTAGTGTTAGAGATGATGGGAGTAGGCGGGGCTTGTAGTGGCTTAGGAGAGTGTGGGCGGGGAGACGTGAGTGCATCACTCACGTCTCCCCTCCCAGTACCTGCCCACACTCTCCTAAGCCACAAGCCCCGCCTTCTCCCATCATCTCTAACAGAAGAGGAGCAAGAAGAACAGAACCGGCAGCGATAGCACTTCTGTGCAGGTAAGTTGAGCGAGGTTTGCGAGTATATAGATACTATCTACTTTTCTGCTTTGTCCCTGCTTTACTGTATACTCAGCATTCCTACATCTCAGATGTAGCAGAGTTGAGTATACGGTAAAACAGGGACGAAGCAGAAGAGTGGCAGGCTGTGGTAAATCCATAGGAATGAGTGTATGCAGCCGGCATGCAGGGGTTTAAGCGGCCAGACGCCGGCAAAGTCTACGCGCCGGCCGCTTCCATTCATTTCTATGGGTGCGTGCTATTCAAAACGGGAGATTTGAATAGTACTCGCTCATCTGGTACTATAGCTGATCGGAGTCCGTACATTTCCGATCCCAATTGCTCAACCCTACACATAACTACTAAAGAATGGGATCCTTGTCAGTGAAGAAGTCATCATTGAATGTATAGAAAGACAACATGGTAAATTATGTGTTGAGAAGAAACACCTAACTCAACTTTTGTAATTCACTGCTTTCAAAAACATCTTTACTCTCAGGACTCTCAAGACCAGAAGTAGTGCTGTTGCCATCCACATTCTTATTGCTAGTACTTGCACACATGTTTCTTTCTCACACACTGCCTAATAACAATTTTGACACTGAGTATTTTTTCCTTCACTATTTACAAGAAAAATAGCAAAGCATTCAAAGGGTCATCTAGTCATTGAGTATTAATAAACTAGAATGCCATCAGTCAGCTGATAATTAGAGGCATTTGTATGTATATTAGGTAACCAGAGATTTTTTTAGGGTTAGCAGGCAGCATCACACTATTAATTGGCTGAGAAGTAACCCTTAAATGACAGATCTTATTTTGTAAATTAGCACAGGTTGCACTACTGTATATATGAGCAATAATAATAATAATAAAAAAATACTTAAGAAAAAAATATTTTTCCAGATTAACACTGTCACACTGTGTACTGGGGGAGCAAAGCAAGAAAAAACATTATATAATAAGAGAGTTTTTTTTCTTACATTAGCACAGGCTGTTAGATCGTATACTTGGAGAACCACAAAAAGTTGCAGAGATATTTTTTAAAATTGCACAGGTTGCAATATTGTATATATTTAACAAAAGATTTTTCATTAGCAAGTCTGACTGTATGTAAAGAGTCTGTTATAACACTCAGTATACCGAAGCGCAGATCTGCTCCCTCTCTCCTGTCTACGATTTCTATTACTAATCTGCCTGTAAATCCTTAAATGTGACTAAATTCTCCTATTCCTAACTATTGTTTGTATGGTTTCAGGCACTGAGTGTATATGATATCAGACCTGCTCTGTACGATGCAACAAGCGGCTGACAGCTGACGTCAGAATGTCACAAAGTGACTCACAGACTTGCGTCTCTTCTATATTACTCAATACAGGGGGTAGTGGCCAGTTCTTCCATCTAAGACAAATCAGTAAAACTGTACAAATGGGAATATTTGGTTTCACCCCGGTTTGTGACAAATCGGTTTGGCGAATTGTAGTTTTGGCATATTTGGTTATTCCTGACTATGTTTCTTGCACTGCTTACCTGATGCTGACCCTTGGTATCAGTCCTGTTCCTGTAATTACATTCCACTGCTGAACCACACAGGGTGCTTGGCACGCCACTGGCACAGGCTTAGTCCAAAGCAGGTAATCGTATTTTGTCTAAAAGTAACAGAAGAAAATAATAATTATTAGAGATAAGCAAACAGGAAAATATTCAATGTTCGTTGTTCGTTCCGAATAGCATCTCAATATTCGACTATTGGAAGGAATCTGGAACCCCATTATAGTGTATGGGAGAAAATGCTTCGTTTCAGGGGATCCCACCATTCACCTCAGGAGAGTCACCAAGTCCACTATGAGACCCCAGGAAATGATGCAACACCTCTGCAATGTAACTGGGCCAGAAGGGGGCGCATGTCTGGGGGCATCTAACACCCCAAAGCCCCTCTATTACCCCACTATCACAGCCTAACAACTACACACTATACACACTCACTACAACCTCTATCAAAGGGGGGAAAATACCTGGAAACCTTCTTTACTCCCCAAATGGAGGGACACAAACCCCAATGTAAGCTCAACAAACAGTAACAAGCCCCCCTTTATATCACGTTGCCCATGACAACCATAGATGGAATAGACAATGGGAAATCCTTCAGTCCCCCCCTGACCTGTCATTGTGGATGTGTGTGATGTGGGGAGACCTTCCAAAATTCCCTTTTCTAGCCCTTAACACGAGCCCTTCCAAATGAAGTTCCAGGCCCTTAAGCTGAGCTCCAGCAGAGATTGGGGCCCTTCTGGTGACTTCAGCCTCTACCTGCAGAGTTTTAGGCCCTTTAACTTAGTTCAGCCTTGTACCAGCAGAGATTTGTTGGCCCTTTGGGTGAGTTGAGCCTTTAAAAAGCAGTCTTTTTTGCCCTTGGCATGAGTAGAGCCTTTAGAAAGCAGTGTTTTTGGCCCTTGGAGTGAGTGGAGCCTTTCAACTACAGTGCTTTTGGCCCTTGGAGTGGGTACAGCCTGGCTGGGGTTGTAGGAGGAGGAGTATGAGGAGGAAGAGTAAATTGTTTGCTGACTGAATCTCTCCAGTACTTGGGCTCTGGAGTGGATACCCTGCTGGTTATCCACGTCCTCACCCATGTCCCCTGCTGCTGCTGGCAGCCCCTCTCCAGTACCTGGACTGTGGAGTGGATATACAGCTGAGTATCCAGAACCTAGCCCACATTCCCTGCTCATGATGATGAAGGACATTCGTGGCATCCCCTCTCCAGTACCTGCTGGGTATGCACGTCCTCGCCCACGTCCCCTGCTGCTACGCTGTATGATTTGCTAGCTAGCGATTATTGAGCTCTGAGCTGTTGTTATTCAGAATTCCTGCCTCACCACAGCCCTGTATCGCACTGACAGTCTGACACCGTACTCTCCCTATCACTCCAAAACTGAAATGACACGAATAGGGCGGCGGCCGTTCTTATGAATTGGGAGGTCACATATTTTCGGCGGCCAATGGGTCTTTTCAATTTTTTTCACTGCCTCTGTTGTCGTAGTTCCTGTCTCACCTCCTCTGCACAGTTATTGGTGGAAAAAACGCGCCAGGGAAGGTGGGAGGGGACACAAATTTTTACTGCGTATGCGGCTTTGTATTCGATTGTGAACGAATACATGTCTAATAATTATCCTAAAACTTAACCTTTATTAATAAAGAAAACATTGTCCCTATTGCTAAAAGAAATATGGATTGTACAATTTAGCAAGTCCTCCAGTCTAAAGGCACAGAACTCTGTTACACTGGACAAGTGCCATCAGCCTCCTACAAAGACCACACGTCCTCACGTCACCAGTTCACTCTGCTGTAGGATAAATAACTAATGGTCTTCCAACATAAAATGACAATAAACTGATACATTGACAACATGTTGATTATCTGCGCAGGAACCAGGTAGTTCATTTATTAAGTCTGTTACTTATTTTAAATTTGGTTCTCCAGCGTCAAAAAATGATCTGTAAATTTAGCTAAATCCTCGTTGCTCCCTTGTGCAGTCTTTGCTTGGCTTTGTTTTACTTGCTGCTCCTTGTACCTGTTAGGAGTGGAGCCAGGACCTCTATAGTTGTGCTGTGAGGTTGCCGCTCCTTTTCTAACAAATGCCGGTTTTAGTGCTTAATTGTTTTGTTTTTATCCCAAACCTATATCTGTGCACTTTTGCTGCTTTAGCACCTCTGGCTATTCAGTTCTCTGAATTTGCAGCTCGTGTGTTTGGTGTCTGTTTACTTGCTCCCGCTTCCTGAGTTTGTTTTTCCAGAATCTAGACCCCCCTACACACAATGGTAAAAGCAGCGCTGAACAACCGGCGCCCTCCAAACCAACTCAAAACTATCCTTCAAAGGTTTTCACCAGAGATCCTGATGGTGGAGATGGACTGAGTGGCTTCTTTTGGCCAGAGCAGCAGTAGCCCAGTAGCGTAAATATGATAAAGTGCCCTCCATCCCCTTTCCTGGAGTCACTGGAGCCTGTACAGGGAAAGTTTAAAGTAACAGATAAAGAGATAACTAAAATCTAGAATGACAGTTCTGTGTCAGCACATAGCCAGGTTTTAGGAATTACTATACTATTTTATCCGGACTGTCTGGTGACCGCCGTATATCTCTCCCCCTTCCTCCTCACCCTCCCCTCTCCATGGGCAGAATTGGGTCTGGGATAGAATCAATTAGATAAGAAGTTAAGACAGAAATAATAGTTAAACACCACGGCACTTTCTTTAGTAAAAGATATCGCCATGTTTGTTCCTTCACCGGCAATATTCATTAATGAAAACAAGTTTCTTTTGGGTTAGGGCTAGTTCACACGTGAACTGCCCGCGCGGGTTTTGACACAGAGAGAGACGCGGCGAGCCGCGTCTCTCTCTTGTCAAAACCCGCTCGCCGCGACCATCGCTGTCGCGGCTTAACCCTCTGCTGTCGGCTCAAATGAATGAGCCGACATAGGAGGGAGCTGCGGGGGGCGGAAGCCGCGCGACTGAGACAGCGCGGCTTCCGCCTGAAGAAAGGACATGTCCTTTCTTTTCTCCGCTAGCAGCAGCTCGCCGCTAGCGGAGAACAGAAGCCCGGCGGTCTCCATAGACCACCATTATAAGGGGAGGTTTTGGACGCGAATTCCGCTGTCAAAAACCTCCCCTTATACTCACGTGTGAACTAGCCCTTAGAGTTGAGATCATAGATCGGTTTATTATAGAATTAGGGTTAGAGATCTAAGGCCATAGCAAACATTTCTGCAACAATTGTTCCACATTTAAAGGGAAGCATGATTTTGATTCTTGCCTTGTTAACCCCTTTACACAACAGTAAATTTTTGATTTTCATTTTTGACGCCTTTCAAGTGCCACAACGTTTATATTTTTTCCATTCAATGAGCCATATGAGGGTTTGATGTTTGTGGGACAAATTGTAATTCATAATGTGATGGATCACGCCTCGCCAATACCACTTTGGCACAAAAACCGCGATCACCTTATCTATACCATCCAATCTCAAAGCCAGAGAGAGGACCGGGCCTTATAGGATAATACGAGAAGAGCCTTCTAAAGTTTTATTAACCCAAGATGGTCGATACCAGTCAGCCAGAATATATACATAAAGATATACGCTGGAGGTTACAAGCTTATACGGTTACAGAATGTATGTTATAGTGCAGTAAGATAAAAAGAATAAAAGATTAGAAACAGGGATATAATACCAGATTCGGTCTCCGGAATTCCACTCATGAAATCCAGGGCACATAGCTTTAGAGTCCTTTTAAGTAGTCCACAGATGGAAAGGGGTTGATGACCCCATTACCAGAATAGTCCAGGGTGCATGGTATTTCCCTAGGCATTAGTCAATAGTCCAAGGGAGCAGTTTCCACAGCATCGCAGCACCTAGTGACACATGCCAGCAGACCAGGAAGAACAAAGAACACCAGGGCCCTGGCATGGGTGACAATATATCTACCCTCAGCCCCCTTCCAAAATCAGGTCAGCAAGGTGGGCAACTCAGCCTCCTCACCTTATACCAGAATAACTATAAACAGCCATAACTCTTTGCCAGGTGAACCCACTCTTTGGCTAGGGGCATGATGGGGTTCCTCACGAAGTCCCCATCAGGGAGAGACCAAGGACAATTCCCCAATTCCCTATGGGTAACGAGTTCAGTGCTGGAACCCCTCCTAGGCCTCTGATCGGGTAGTGCTTGGGCTCGAAACGTGCGGCCTGGTCCTGTGCACAGGAGGAAGTTATTGTCATGACTGTATCATATTTTCCTGTGACAATAACTTCATAAATCCCATAACTGATTGAAGTTTCTGTGGAGTCAGGCAGTCTACTACAAGGTGTTAGGAGAACTCTCAGTGCACTGAGCCAAGATGGCCCCCTGTTAGGGATAAGGGATGATCAAAGCCACTTCCAATTGAGTAATTAGGCTCGGGCATGTGGACACTATCTCTCACATCCTGCTAATCAGTTAGAGGGAGTCCATCTGAGGCAAAGGGCAATTACAGACCAGATACAGTTGAGGGTCAATTAACACAATACATAGATGGTTATACATATAGCTGAGAATCATGATTGGGGTCCGATTCATCACATATAGTAAGACCATTTAATATTCCATCAAAACTGTATTGAGAAGCTGGGGAAAAAAATCTGAATGGGGGAACGGGAGAAAAAACTGCATTTGTGCGACTTTCTTACAAGCTTTGTTCTCATGGCATTCACAGCCCACGTGACAATTCACCTGGATTTTGTGGGTCGCTATGTTTTCAGGGATACCAAGTTTTAATTATTTTTTTAAGTTATAACTAGAGATGAGCGAACACCGTTCGATCGAGTAGCTATTCGATCGAATATCAGGACGTTCGAGGTGTTTAATTCCAATCGAATACCAGGCTACATACGCAGTAAAAATTTGTGTCCCTTCCCACCTTCCCTGGTGCTTTTTTTGCACCAATAAGTGAGCTGGAGAGGTGGGACAGGAACTACGACAACGGAGGCAGTTAAAAAAAATGAAAAAACCCTTTGGCTGTCGAAAACATGTGACCTCCCATTTATAAGAATGGCCGCCGGGATATTCGCCGTTTATGTGGTCAGAGATAGGGAGAGAGAAATGGCTGCAGAGGGCTAGATAGCAATTAGCTTGTAGTAGACAGGGAAAAACCGAACAAAAACAACTGCTCTTTTCAGAGCTATATACTAAAGGGAGAGGCGTATAGAGTTCTTGCTATATACTGTCAAACTTTTTTTGGGGGGTGTCCGCACACCAAATTGCAGGCATCCCCAGCAGTTACTTGTTGCTCATACACCTGTCAAACAGCTTTTATTAGGGGTGAATAGACCATAAAAAGAGAATTAGTATACATCCAAAATGTGCAAGGCTAGTGCACAGGGATGAGGACAGGGGCGTAGAAGTGCAGATGTGGAGCAAGGTTGCGCTCAACCAACAGTGTCTACTGCGCCTACAGCTCTGCGGCAGCAAGCATTACACTTCTCCACAGTCCCTGGCTTGATGGCCATATTAAGTAGGGTGCAGGGTACAACCGTAACTAGGCCGAGCACCAGGAAGAGGTGTTACAATGGCTGGCGGACAATGCTTCCAGCACATTCTCCACCAGCCAGTCAGCCTCTACCTCAACTCCTCCTCCTACCCAACAGTCTGCTCCTCCTTCCTCACAACATGCCCAATCTTCCCAGTAAACTAATCCCACCTTTCCCGCCTCCCAGGAGCTGTTTTCGGCTCCATTCACTGTCTCTCTCTCTGTCCCACCACGTCCTGAATCACCAGAGGTAACAGATGAGTTCCCTGATGCACAAACACTGGAGCATCCGTTATCTCCTGTTGTTGTTGTTGACCAGCAATTGGCCCTCAGTGACGACGATGATGAGACACAGTTGCCATCAGGGCAGCCTGTTGCCGTTGGTGCGCAAGAGAAGGAGGAGGAGCCGTCTGAGGATTTGGAAGTGGAGGTGATGGGCGATGAGGCCACTGACTCAACTTGTACAGGGCGGATGTCAAGCAGGGAGAGCAGTGGAGATGTGGAGGGAAGTGCAGCACCAAAGAGGGTGGCTAGAGGCAGAGGCATGTCCAGAGGCAGAGGACAGCTGCTTCACCGAAGCCAGGCCACAGCCAGCAGGGCCCAATATGTCCCCTCTTGTAGCCAGCCTAGAAAAACTCCCCCATCGAGGCCATGGTCTTCGGTGGTGTGGAATTTTTTTTATGTATGTGCTGCGGACAAATATAGTGCCGTTTTGCAACTGCAAACTGAGTAGGGGCTCTGAAAAGAGCAACCTCACAACCACTAGCATGCGCCGTCATTTGGAAGGCAAGCACTGGGCTCAGTGGCAGAGAGCAAACGCAGGACAATCGTCGTCCGGCGTTGCCGCCACTGCCTCTCTCACTGTTGCCAGTGCTGGCGCTGCAGTCCAGACCATCAGCCAGGAAACCTCCACATCTGCCTCCACCACTTTGGGGACTTCTCCCTCATCCTCCCCTTTTACTGCCTCAGCTCCTTCTCCTGCCTTACGTCCTTCTCCTGACTTAGCTCCTTCTCCTGCCTCAGCTCCTTCTCCTGCCTTAGCTCCTTCTCCTGTACCATCATGTGCCTCCTCAAAACAACCCACCATTTCCCAGAATTTTGAGTGCAGGCAAAAATACAGTGCTACCCAACCCCATGCACAAGCCTTAAACGCGCACATCTCCAAACTGCTGGCCCAGGAAATGTTGCCGTTCCGGCTTGTGGAAACTTAGGCCTTCCGTGACCTGATGGCAAGTGCGGCACCTCGCTATGCCGTCCCTAGCCGTCACTACTTCTCCCGCTGTGCCGTCCCCGCCTTGCACCAGCACGTGTCACGCAACATCTGGCGGGCCCTAAGTTCCGCGATTTGCACAAAGGTCCACTTGACCACCGATGCGTGGACAAGTGCATGCGGACAGGGACTGACGGCATTTCACATTTCTAATTTCACTGACAGCACACTGGGTGAATGTAGTTGAGGCTGGTTCGGTAGGTCTACCTCATTTCCCCGCCCAACATTCCTGGCAGGGGCTCTGAACCACCACCCTCCTCCTCCTCCACCTTCTCTGCTATCACATCGACCCCAGCTACCAGCTGGAAACGCTGCAGCACTGGTGTGGGGAGACGTCAGCAGGCCGTGCTGAAGCTCATAAACTTGGGGGACAGACAGCACACTGCCTCCGAGGTCAGGGATGCCCTCATCAATGAGACGGCATCATAGTTTTCGCGGCTGCACCTGGGCCCAGGCATGGTCGTGTGTGATAACAGCCGCAACCTGGTAGCGGCTCTGGAGCTTGCCAACCTCTGACACGTTCCATGCCTGGCCCACGTGTTTAATTTAGTGGTGCAATGGTTTTTGAAAACATATCCCAATTTAGCCGAGCTACTGGTGAAAGTGTAGCGCTTGTGTGCCCGCTTTCGCAAGTCCACAGTAGCCGCTGCTAGCCTCCGAAGCCTCCAGCAATGCCTCCATCTACCAGAACACCGGCTGATGTGCGACATCCCCACACGCTGGAACTCGACGTACCACATGTTGAGTAGAGTGTGTGAGCAGAAGAGACCCTTGATGGAGTAACATCTCCAAAACCCAAGGGTTCCTCAGAGTCAGCTCCCACAGTTTCTGCCCCATGAGTGGCCATGGATGGCAGACTTATGTGAGATCTTGCGTGTCTTTGAGGAGTCCACCATGAGGGTCAGTTGTGATGACGCAATTGTGAGCGTAACAATCCTGCTCCTGTGTGTGATGCGAGAATCCCTCATCGCAATCAGGGATAACGCATTGTACACTGAGGAGTCGGGCATAGGAGCAGAAACATCCCAGCAGGATAGTCAGGGAACACTCCTGTCCGCTTCACAGCGTATACTGAGGGAGGAAGACGAAGTGGCAGATCTCATTGTCACACAGGAGAGGAAAAAGGGGACCAAAGGTCCATTGAGGGAGAACCGCGCACACTGGTATGTTTAGGGAGATGGTAAACCAGTGTTAGTAGTACTAAGGAATAGCCAAGCTAAGCTAGTTGTGTTAGTACAGGAGGAGTAGCTGGAGGGATGGTTGGGTGTAGTGCAGAGCTCTTTCATCTGTCCGGAGTAGCCGGGCTAACCGCACGGCCAGCTCTGCTATATCTTGCTATAGAAATGCATTGACCAGCGTTGATTGGCCAGTCTATGGCATTCGGCCAATCAACGCTGGTTCTGCCTGAGGAGGTGGAGTCTAAAATTGGACCAGAATGGAAACTGCTGTGGAACAATTTTAGACTCTGCCTCCTCAGGCAGAACCAGCATTGATTGGCCGAATCCCGTAGACTGGCCAATCAACGCTGGTCAATGCATTCCTATGTGAAAAAGTCCGCTCCGGCATATCGCAAGCTGACAGGGATCCCGACATAATAAAGGTACTTGATGTCCCCAGACATGCGCCCCCTGCTGTCCCAGTTACATTGCAGAGGTGTTGGCATCATTTCCTGGGGTGTCATAGTGGACTTGGTGACTCTCCTGAGTCAAATGGTGGGATCCCCTGAAACGAAGCATTTTCTCCCATAGACTATAATGGGGTTCGATATTCGATCGAATAGTCGAATATTGAGCGGCTAATCGAAACGAATATCGAACATTTTACTGTTCGCTCATCTCTAATTATTATTATTAACTCCTTGGTGCTTTACATTTGAGATTCTTTATCTATGTAAAAAATAGAGACACTCACAACAAACCGTACAAAAACAGCAGCCAAATAAATAGGAGCTGAGAAAGAAGGATCAATCAGCATATTACAGTGGGAGATCACACAACGACAGACCGATAGAGAACATGTACAGACCATGCATAGAACATGTACAGAACATGCATAGGACATGTACAGAATACAGGCATAACCAGAGGGAGAGAAGAAGAAGGAAGGAAAGGAGAGAACCAATTGAAGAAGGTATTAAAAGGTAGGAAAGGGCCGGGCGCAGAGGCAGAGGATCCATGGTGTCCAGGCAGTAATGAAGGACATCCTCCACCTTACAGATCCAATGTAGATAGATAGATAGGAGAAAGATAGATAGATAGATAGATAGATAGATAGATAGATAGATAGATGATAGATACAGTGGCGTAACTACCACCATAGCAGCGGTAGCAGCTGCCACAGGGCCCGGGACATTAGGGGCCCGGTGACAGCTGCTACCGCTGCTATCATTATACTCGGAGGTCTTTTCGGACCCCCGAGTATAATGATCGGGGCCCCCTGTTGGTGGAATACTTTCCACCAACAGGGGGCCCCGAAGCTGCAGCAGCGGCTGAGACACAGGAGCTGCAGCTCGGGCTCCTCTCAGCGCTGCAGGACGCTCCCTCCCCCTCTCTCCCTCTCCCCCTCCCTTTCTCTGCTGTCCTCTGCCCACCAATGAGAGGAGGAGGCGGGGCTTATCCCTGCCGTCCTGCACAGAAGAGAAGAGGAAGAAGCTGCTCCAGGAAAATGAAACTGAAGCTACACAGGTACGTACTGGGGTTACTTATTACTATCAGGCATATGGGGGGATTACTTGTGTTTTAGTAACTCCATGTGCCTCATAGTAATAGCAGTTAACCCCATCATCTCCCTCATATTAACCCCTGTGTGCCTCACCATAAGAGTTACTGATATGTGAGACATATGGGGGTAATAATAATGAAGATACTTTATTATTACCTCCATGTCTCTCACATATCAGTAACTCTTATGTGAGGTACACAGGGGTTAATTGAGGGACATGATGGGGTTAACTGCTATTAATATGAGGCACATGGAGTTACTAAATTGTAATGCACAGGACCAGATTTTTTTTATCCACAATTTGTCCTGGTATAGCGGTCAGCGGTGACATGACAGTATTTAGTCCTGTAGTGGCCACTAAGGGATATAATACTGTGTGCAGGGGCCACTATTGGTCATAATACTGTGTGCAGGGGCCACTAAGGGACATAATACTGTGTGCAGGGGCCACTATGGGACATAATAGAGCGCGCAGGAATGCATAGGAGGGACTCGGTCGAGATCTTTGGTATCGGGGGGGCCCCATGTCAAAAGTTCGCCACGGGGCCCCGCCATTCCTAGTTACGCCACTGGATAGATAGATAGATAGATAGATAGATAGATAGATAGATAGATAGATAGGAGATAGATAGATAGATAGATAGATAGGAGATAGATAGATAGATAGATAGATAGATAGATAGATAGAAGATAGATAGATAGATAGATAGATAGATAGGAGATAGATAGATAGGAGATAGATAGATAGATAGATAGATAGATAGATAGATAGGAGATAGATAGATAGATAGATAGATAGATAGTAGATAGATAGATAGGAGATAGATAGATAGATAGATAGATAGATAGATAGATAGATAGATTAGATAGATAGGAGATAGATAGATAGATAGATAGATAGGAGATAGATAGATAGATAGATAAGAGATAGATAGATAGATAGATAGATAGGAGATAGATAGATAGATAGATAGATAGATAGATAGATAGGAGATAGATAGATAGATAGATGGATAGATAGATAAGAGATAGATAGATAGATAGATAGGAGATAGATAGATAGATAGATAGATAGATAAGAGATAGATAGATAGATAGATAGATAGATAGATAGGAGATAGATAGATAGATAGATAGATAGATAAGAGATAGATAGATAGATAGATGATAGATAGATAGATAGATAGATAGATAGATAGATAGGAGATAGATAGATAGATAGATAGATAGATAGATAGATAGATAGGAGATAGATAGATAGATAGATAGATAGATGATAGATAGATAGATAGAATCTCACCTCTCATACAGCAGAATCCAGGTCAGCCCTGCAGGATTTCCTCAGCCTTCTGCGCTCAGAGCATCAGTGAAAGTCTCTGATTTATAAGGTGTCGGGGTGGGGTCTTAGGTGTGTCTCAGCTGGGTGACAACAATCTTCCACCACTGTCTTGTTCCTTCTAGTCCTGTTGGGACATTTCTGCAGGAGATAATTGTTGCTGCCTGACACAAGCTCATTTCATGGAGTTATTGCTCTTCTCATCATTGCTTTACAGTCAGATTAAAGTCTGCATTGTCCATAATTACCTCTCGCACTTTATGAGGCAATTTAAATGTTTCTTTCATTTCCAGCAATGCTACTAAATTGAGGGGTGATGAGGGGGCGGGTGTTTTATGGTGGAGGAACCACCACCCACTGTTTCCCATATGTCCTCAGTCCATGTTCTGCACAAAACAGTCCTGGTTACTAACAGACTAAGGGTTGGTTCACATCACACCGCATGGGGACCCCCATCCCAAAGGAATATCAAACAAAATTGCAAGCGCTGTGCAGTGAAATGATTCATGCGGGCAGCGTTATAGTCTATGGGGTCCATGTGCTTTCACTGCACAATTGTGTTTGGTATTCCGTACAGGACGGTCCCCATGTGAACGAAGGGTAAAGCTGCAGTGTAGGAACATGGCCCCAAACCTGGAAGTAGTCTTAGGCCGGGTTTACGCAGAGTATTGTGGCTCGTCATTTGGTACGTACACGCCGCGGGATCATTTGCGGGCCATATACGCTCCCATTGTTTTCAATGGGAGCCGGTACCGTACACGCGGCACTATTTTGCGGCCATGATTTTGCGGCGGCTGCAAAATAGCGCCGCGTATACGGTACCGGCTCCCATTGAAAACAATGGGAGCGTATACGGCCCGCAAAAGATCCCGCGGCGTGTACATACCAAATGACGAGCCACAATACTCTGTGTGAACTCGGCCTTAGGGTGCCTTCACACGGCATAGCGCGCCGCTCCTTTAGACACTTATTCACGTATCCAAGCGCGGCGCTTCAAAACAGAGCCCATTGATTTCAATGGGTGCCGTAATACGCGCGCTACCCATTGAAATCAATAGGTAAAAAATCCTCCGATTGATTTCAATGGGGAGTGCACGTATGCCAGCTCCCTTTCCCCCTACGCCCAACCAGCAGCACAACTGGGGTATTTCTGCCCCTGTGAGCTGTTAGGACAGGTGGAACTTTTAATTAATTAACAGCTTTAACCCCCTATAAGAGGCCGACAGACCTCCTCCCCCCTGTGTTTTTTTCTGTCCTGTGCAGGACAGGACAGGTGGAGGGGGGAGAGGTGTATCGTCCTCTTAGAGGGGGTCCCTCTCCCCCATACTTTCCAGAGTTTGTCCGTGCCCACGCCACCAGAGCAGTGGCGACGTCCTGGGCTGAAAGACGTTCCCTTTCCATGGAACAGATATGTGCCGCTGCCTCCTGGAGTTCGCAGCTGATCTTCGCCAGGCACTACAGGCTGGACTGGCGTCCGGCGGATTCCACAGCATTTGGACATTCTGTATTAGCATCGGTCTACCAAGATCACCCATCCTAGGGTAAAGCTATACTTGCTAAATCCCCAGTTGTGCTGCTGGTTGGGCGTAGGGGGAATGGAAGATTATGAATGATAATCTGTTTTCCCTTAGCCCAAACAGCAGCACAAGTCTCCCTCCCAGTCGTATCTATTGTAAAATTCTGTTTTGTAAATCATACTTTGGTACTAACACAGGGGGGAGGAGGTCTGTCGGCCTCTTATAGGGGGTTAAAGCTGTTAGTTAATTAAAAGTTCCACCTGTCTTAACAGCTCACAGGGGCAGAAATACCCCAGTTGTGCTGCTGTTTGGGCTAAGGGAAAACAGATTAACATTCATAATCTTCCATTCACGTCAATGGGAGCTGCTTTTTGCATGCTCATTTTGAACGTGTTTTTACGATCAGAATGAGCGCAGCGTTACATCATGTGAATGCAGCCTTAGATGCTGAGCTCATTCCCTGCGATGGCCGGTGATATCAGCCTCATGTCATGTGACGACACTGTATTTATCTATGCAGAAGATGTGGACCCTTTAAGTGCTCTCCTGGTATTAATCCTTTAACCCCTATACAGGGAGGGATCCGTACTCCACAGCAGGCGTTCATCAGGTCGCTACCTCTTGGAGTAGTCCCAATGTTAGTGACAGCTGATCCAGGTGTGTGTGGTAAATTGTGAAATAGGACAAGGTAGGTGGTACAGGGTCAATACAGAATTTAGGAAGAGGTCAAGACTAGTAGAAGAGCATCAGAGTCAGGTAACTGCAAGAGGTCGAACAGAGGTTTTCAGCAAAACAGCGACAGATACAACTTTTTTAGGTACTAACAAGCTTGTCTTTGTGCTCAGGCAACGTAGCAGAATGGCCGGACAAAGAACAGCAGTTTCACATCCAGCCTTTCACTGGGGATCTCTGGCAAGTGCATCTGTGCCCTATTGGCTTGCATATTAGACGAGGAGGCAACGAGCATTCAAGGACTATGAGTATTCTGACTACTAGATGTAATAAGTTGCTGGCAGTAATGGTCTACCTACATTAAAGAATCCCCCTTATACTCCATCATTTAGAATGAAGATGGAATTTTCCGAGGAGAAGTTTCACATTAATAATAATAATAATAAATGTTATTTCTATAGCGCCAACACATTCCGCAGCGCTGTACAATCTGTAGCGTTCAAATACAGACAGAAAGAGACATTACAGAGAAAGTCATTTCACACAATGGGACTGAGGGCCCTGCTCACAAGTAGAGATGAGCGAACACTAAAATGTTCGAGGTTCGAAATTCGATTCGAACAGCCGCTCACTGTTCGAGTGTTCGAATGGGTTTCGAACCCCATTATAGTCTATGGGGAAACCCAAATTCGTGTCTGGAGGGTCACCAAGTCCACTATGACACCCCAGGAAATGATACCAACACCCTGGAATGACACTGGGACAGCAGGGGAAGCATGTCTGGGGGCATAAAAGTCACTTTATTTCATGGAAATCCCTGTCAGTTTGCGATTCTCGCAAGCTAACTTTTCACCATAGAAATGCATTGGCCAGTGCTGATTGGCCAGAGTACGGAACTCGACCAATCAGCGCTGGCTCTGCTGGAGGAGGCGGAGTCTAAGATCGCTCCACACCAGTCTCCATTCAGGTCTGACCTTAGACTCCGCCTCCTCCAGCAGAGCCAGCGCTGATTGGCCGAAGGCTGGCCAATGCATTCCTAGTCAGTTTTGCTCAACTACACATCTGATGCACACTCGGCACTGCTACATCAGATGTAGCAATCTGATGTAGCAGAGCCGAGGGTGCACTAGAACCCCTGTGCAAACTCAGTTCACGCTAATAGAATGCATTGGCCAGCGCTGATTGGCCAATGCATTCTATTAGCCCGATGAAGTAGAGCTGAATGTGTGTGTTAAGCACACACATTCAGCACTGCTTCATCACGCCAATACAATGCATTAGCCAGTGCTGATTGGCCAGAGTACGGAATTCGGCCAATCAGCGCTGGCTCTGCTGGAGGAGGCGGAGTCTAAGGTCGGACCTGAATGGAGACTGGTGTGGAGCGGTCTTAGACTCCGCCTCCTCCAGCAGAGCCAGCGCTGATTGGCCGAATTCCGTACTCTGGCCAATCAGCGCTGGCCAATGCATTCTGTTAGCCCGATGAAGTAGAGCTGAATGTGTGTGCTTAGCACACACATTCAGCTCTACTTCATCGGGCTAATAGAATGCATTGGCCAATCAGCGCTGGCCAATGCAATCTATTAGCTTGATGAAGCAGAGTGTGCACAAGGGTTCAAGCGCACCCTCGGCTATGATGTAGCAGAGCCGAGGGTGCACAAGGGTTCAAGTGCACCCTCGGCTCTCCTACATCAGAGCCGAGGGTGCGCTTGAACCCTTGTGCACACTCTGCTTCATCAAGCTAATAGATTGCATTGGCCAGAGTACGGAATTCGGCCAATCAGCGCTGGCCAATGCATCCCTATGGGAAAAAGTTTATCTCACAAAAATCACAATTACACACCCGATAGAGCCCCAAAAAGTTATTTTTAATAACATTCCCCCCTAAATAAAGGTTATCCCTAGCTACCCCTGCCTGTACAGCTATCCCTGTCTCATAGTCACAAAGTTCACATTCTCATATGACCCGGATTTGAAATCCACTATTCGTCTAAAATGGAGGTCACCTGATTTCGGCAGCCAATGACTTTTTCCAATTTTTTTCAATGCCCCCGGTGTCGTAGTTCCTGTCCCACCTCCCCTGCGCTGTTATTGGTGCAAAAAAGGCGCCAGGGAAGGTGGGAGGGGAATCGAATTTTGGCGCACTTTACCATGCGGTGTTCGATTCGATTCGAACATGGCGAACACTCTGATATCCGATCGAACATGTGTTCGATAGAACACTGTTCGCTCATCTCTACTCACAAGAGCTTACAATCTATGAGGTAGAGGGGGTGACACAGGAGGTAGCAGGGGCGGCATTACTTATACAGGGGTCAGACACTTCTGTAATAGAGGTGACTGTCATTACACAGACATAAGACTTTATGAGCCGTCACCAGTCGTGTCCTGTAACATGTGGATGGAGCTCGGACCTATAAAGTTATCCTGAGATGACATCATATCATGTGGGGGCGGGGACAGAGGAGGGGGAAGGGTTTACGTTAGACATTGTGATCGGCCGCTCTGATAAGATGCGTCTTTAGTTTGTGTTTGAAACTGTAGAAATTGGGAGTTCCTCTGATTGTCCGGGGTAGAGCATTCCAGAGAAGTGGTGCAGCTCGGGAGAAGTCTTGTATACGAGCGGGGGAGGTTCTGATAATACAGGATGGAAGTGGGGTAAGGGGTTGTCCCATCTCTAGGATCTAATCTATACTGGTAGTTTATGGAGATTAAAGTCTTTTCCTAAATAGATTCCTTATGCAATGCTACTTTGTTTTCCTGCTATGTGAAATTATTCCCCCCATTGTTTACACTGCGTTTCCATAGCACTGACCTGTGTGATAAGACCAGTGATGTCATTCAGAGTCATACTGGGATGTTTAGGGCCCACCAGTGTAATCGTTTCTAGGGGCCACTGCCAGGACCCTGCTGTACCAAGACAGTACGACTACAGCTAATAAGGGTTTGGGGACACTCGTCCACATCAGGGAGAGTGTGTGCCTACATAGGCAGTACAGAGACTTACAAGTCATTCCTGCTCCGCTAGGGATTATAGTCTCTCACTCTGCCAAATCAGTATCCCTACGCTATGCTGAGGAGGCCCAATAGGCCGAAACAGCGCTGTCCATAGCTGGGAATCTGTTCCTTTTGGGACAGAAATACTGATTTGGCAATTAAATCCACATTATGATTAAAAGACTTTATAACTGAGTCGTTCATGATGTTAAGGGTGCTGCCCTCTATAGGGTGGTGTACAGAGTGCACTCTGCTCTCCTAATTCCATCCAGGAGAATAGATTTGCATATTATTTAAAGCTAATACCAATGCCATGCTGCTCACCCACCATACTATAGGCAATACCTAAACCAACTTC
The DNA here is from genome assembly GCF_031893055.1 of Leptodactylus fuscus. Lineage (NCBI taxonomy): Eukaryota > Metazoa > Chordata > Amphibia > Anura > Leptodactylidae > Leptodactylus > Leptodactylus fuscus. Next base: position 75,545 of record NW_027440199.1, read on the forward strand.
TATACCCTGTATGGCAAGTGAAGAGCCCTGGAGATGTTACCAGTACCTGCAGCCGCTCCGTCCTCTTCTGGCTGTTGTACCCTCAGATGGAATATTAGCCGACTATCCTCAGGACAGGCCATCAATATTAGAAACATGGATGACTCTATTAAGGGGTTGTCCAGGGATTGAAGCAACGCATGTGGCGAGCAGGAGGTGTAAACTAAAAAAACTAAGTAAGAAGCCTAGTCACCTGTCTGCGGCGCCGCGCTGTCCACCAGTGTCCATTCATTCTGGTGCCGGCGCCTTCTTGCTGGGAGTCCTGCACCTCATGCCACCGCTGACACCAATTACATAGAGGATTTTGTAGAGAAACAAGGCATCGCTATGAGACCAGACTGACACAGGCAGAGAAAGGTGAGTCTGCTTTACACAACCTCTGCAAAGGAGCTGTCTGGGGAACAGTGATGGGGTCATTATATTGTGTCGGGGCAGTGATGGGGGCTAAAAACCTGGGGGGAAGGGGGACATTAAATATATTAAAGGGGATGTCCAGGCTTGATTATTTTGATGGCGTATCTTCAGGATAGGCCATAAATACCTGATCGCTAGGGGGCTGATACGCGGCCCCATCAGCTGTACGCAATCACTTCCGGTGCCCGTTTTGTACACAATACAGGACTGGAAGCAGAAAGCTGCACCCGCTGTTTAGTTGCCTGGCAGATTCACGGCGGCTCAGCTCCCACTGACTTCAATAAGTGCCGAGATGCAGAGAAGGTGTCGGCTGATATACAGTGGACAGAGCTTTCTGCTTCTGGCCCTGTATTGTGTACAGGACTGGTGCTCCATACAGCTGATCGGTCTGAGGGCTGGGTGTCAGCCCCCTACAGATCAGCTATTTATACCCTATGCTGACGATAAACCATAACAAATTATGCCTGGACAGCCCCTTTAATATACCCCCAAATGCCCCACACTTTAAAGAGGTTGTCCAGTCCAAGGAGGTGAAAAACAAAGTAAACAAAAAACCCAAAAAACACCCCACATTCATCTGTCCCCAGTGCTCCGATGTCTTCCGAGCGCGGTCCGGTCCTGCAGTTCTGCTGGTACTTACATGCTGGACTGGACTGTGCTGGGAGACGCTGGGGACAGGAGAGTTTGCTTGTGTGCTTTAAAAATAAAAAAAAAACAGTGTTTTTTGATATGTTTCGCTCTGTTAGGCCTAATCCTTAAAGGGGTTGTCCAGGAATTATAGGTTTCTACAAGGAAGACATCAGCCAGAACAAGGCCCCAGGAGCCATTGGACCAGACGGACGTGGGAGACACCGGGGACAGGAGAGTATGGGGTGTAACATCTCAATATACTGAACATCGCACTATAAAATCCAATTCTAGTATGAATAATGGTGGGCATGTACAGAAGAAAACACAGAAAGACACCGATATGCTGCAGGATATACTTAGGCACAGTTCACACCTGCGTTCAGTATTCAGTTTGGGGAGTCTGCTTGGGGACCCCTGGAACTGCAACCTATACGCATTAAAAAGCGGTGAGCAATGAAACCACATGGACCCCATAGACTATAATGGGGTCCATGTGTTTTCCGTGCAGTATCCTCATGAATCATGTGGTGAGAAAAATACTTCAAGCACTCCTTTTCTCTCCGCGTGATTCGTGCGGACATGAAGAGGCTCCTGTGCAGCTCTGTCCTGTCTGGCAGTGGTGAAAGCTCTGGTTCATTGCAGCAGCCGGCAGACTTCCCCCTGCACACTCCGATCTGTATGGGGGAGGGGCAGCACAGGTCCTGCTACATGACCGCAGTGTACAGTGCAGGGAGCAGAAGACCGTACGCCTGCTAATGGTCTCATACACTCCCAGCGATTGGTATAGAGGCCCATCTTTAGACGGTCAGGAGCCAGATCGGAACCCTGAACATCCCGATCGAGCCCCTGATAAGTGCATTTAGATAGGCTAAATGAAAACTAATGGTCAGGCTCGGGGCCCACTGGGGGATTCACCAGTTCCCCGATGGGCCAGTCCGACCCTCATGTCATTCAATGCTCTCATTCACTGCTGTCACTGCATATGCTCTCACTCCCTATTCTTACTCACTACTCTCACTGCATATGCTCTCACTCCCTATGCTCACTCACTGCTCTCACTGCATATGCTCTCACTCCCTATGCTCACTGTTCTCACTCCCTGCCTCTTATACACTTCCCCAGTGTATAATGATCGCAGTGTATGTGTAAGGGGCTTATGGAATAACTGTGTCATTTGTCTGATCTTTTGCTGCCATCTACTGCCGAAAGACTAAATTGCAGGGCAAAACTATTCACAAGAGAACCCCCCTACAGCTCAGAGAAAAATGGTATGTTCCAGGGAGGAAAAGCAGGTGACTACAGGAAGCTGCAGGCAGAAGGAGACACATGCCATGCAGAGAGGACCTGCTGCAGGCTGCTGTGCCCATTAACCCCATAGAGACACAGCTCAAAAGTGACTTAAAGGAGCTCTATCAGCAAAATCATACTGATAGAGCCCCACATATGCGTGAAGCCTTTATAAAGGCTATTCAGGCACCGTAAATGTTATATTAACCTACCCCCCAGTTTTAAAATAAAACCCTAAAAAAGAATGTTATCTACTTACGCATCGTGCACGTTGGGTGGGCATTCAGGGTGCGCCGTCTTCTTCATCCACTCCTCTTCTTCCTCTGATGTCCTCCGGTCCCATCCTCCTTCGTCGCTCGCGAACTGACACTGATAAAAAAAAATGGCCTGGGCGCCTGCGCAGTAGCCGTAGTAGAAGCCGCATGCTACTGCGCATGCGCCCAGGCCATTTTTTTATATCAGTGTCCGCGAGTACCGGAGGAGGACGGGACCTGAAGACATTGCAGGAAGAAGAGGCGTGGATGAAGAAGAAGACACACCCTGAATGCCCGCCCAGCGTGCACGATGCGTAAGTAGAGCACATTCTTTTTTAGGGTTTTATTTTAAAACTGGGGGGTAGTGTAATATAACATTAGCAATGCCTGAATGGCCTTTGTAAAGACTTCACACATATGTGGGGCTCATCTGCAGGATTTTGCTGATAAAGCCCCTTTAAGGACCAGGCCTCTTTTTTCAAAACTGACATGTATCACTTTAAATAGCAATAACTTTGAGACGCTTTAACTTACACAAGTGATTCTGAGATTGTTTTTTCGTAACACATTGTACTTCGTCAGTAAATTTTCGTCGATATGTTTTGTCTTTAATTATGAAAAAATAGAAAATTTGGTGAAAATTTTTTAAAAAATGCAGTTTTCAAACTTTGAAATTGCAAGCTTTTCAAATAGAAAGTCATACTACCCAAATTTTTTCATAAATATAATTAACCATGTCTCTGATTTATGAAGCAATCACATGTTAATCACCTTTCATTTTTTTTCGATATTATAAGGCTTACAAGTCAAGCAGTAATTTTCCAAATTTTCAAGAAAATTTCCAAAACACGTTTCAAGGGACCAGTTCAATTCTGAAGGGAACTTGAAAGTCCTCTCTAATAAACCCCCCGAAAGTCATCCCATTCTAAAAACTGCACTCCTGAAAGAATCCAAAACAGTAGTTAGAAAGTTTCTTAACCCTTTCAGCATTTCACAGCAATTAAAACAAAATGGAGGTCAAATTTACATTTTTCAATTTCTGTCACTAATATATTCATTTAGCCCTAGAGTTTACACATTTACTAAGGGTTAAAGGAGAAACTGCACCCCACATTTTGTTACACAATTTCTCCCGAACACGACAATACCCCATATGTGCTGGTACCCTAATGTATGGGCACACGATCGCTCTCAGAGCGGATGGAGCGCTAATTGGATTTTGTAGGCCAGATTTTGCTAGAATACTTTTCAGGCACCATGTCCCATTTGCAGAGCCCCCAAGGTGCCAAAACAGTGGAAATCCCCAAAATGTGACCCCATTTTGGAAACTAGACCCCTCAAGGAATTTACCAAGGGGTATAGTGAGCCCTTTGACCTTACAGGAGTGTCATGGAATTGGCCCAACAAAAGGAAAAGTGACATTTTTTGCTATAAAATGTTGCTTTAACCCCAAATTTTGCATTTCCAAAAGGGGATAAAAGAGAAAATGCACCCCACAAATTGTCAAGCATTTTCTCCCAACTACAGAAATGCCCCTTATGTGGATGTAAAGTGATGTATGGGCACACTGTAAGGTCCAGAGCTGAAGGATCGCTATTGGGATTTTGGAGGGCAAATTTAGCTGAAATCTGTTTCAGGCACCATGTTGCATTTGGAGAGCCCCTGAAGTGCTAGAACAGTGGAACCCCCCCAAAATGACCCCATTTTGAAAACTAGACCCCTCAAGGAATTTATCAAGGGGTTTAGTGAGCACTTGGACCCTACAGGTGTTTCACAGATTTTTTTACCATTGAGATGTGAAAATGAAAAATTACTTTTTTTCCAAGAAATCGTCCATTTAGCGCCATATTTTTAATTTTTGCAAGTAGTTAGAGAATTAAAAGCCCCCCCAGTTTGTTACACAATTTCTCCTGAACATGGCAATACCCCATATGTGGCCATAATCTGCTGTATGGGTACATGGTGGGGCTCAGAATGGAAAGAGGGCTATTTGGCTTTTGAGGGCAGTTTTCTGGTGCCATGTCGCATTTGCAGAGCCCCTAAAGTACCAATACAGTGGAAACCCCTCAAAAGTGACCCCATTTTAGAAACTACACCCGTCAAGGAATGAATCAAGGCGTATTATCATTTGGAGCCTAAAAATGTTTCCCAAAAATTAATGTACAAAATTAAAAATTTTATTTTTAAAGAAATATGTCATTTCGGTGCCCAATACATTGCACCCACTTTGTGTTGTCAGAGACCTGCACTCCTAAAACTATTAAGGGGCCATCCCGAGGGGCAAGAAATTATATATGTGGGTGTAAACTGCTGCTTGGGCACACAGCAGGGCTCAGAAGGGAAGGAGCACTGCGCTTTTTAGCTTTTGGGGTACAGATTTAGAGGGACTTTCTGGGTGCCATGTTGTTTTTGCAGAGCCCTGGAGGTGACAGTGAACTGGAATTCCCCAAGAAGTGACCCCATTTTGTAAGGGCAATTTTAGGGTCTCTGCAAAAGTGTCATGGCATCCAAAAAAAAACCCCCAAACCATCTAAGTCTGTGCTACAAAAACCCAATAACCCTTCTTCCCTTCTGTGTCCGGCTGTGCCGTAATATCAGTTTATACCCACATATGACATTACGTGCATTATCCGGGGTACACCAGTATCATACATGTGTCATACATGTGGCATAAAATGCAGTTTGGGCACACAGCAGGGCACAGAAGGGAAGGAGCACTATGTCGCTATGTGGATTCAGATGTTTGGTATCTGGACGCCATGTCATGTTTGTAGAGCCTGTAAGGTACCGGAAAAGTGGATTCCCCAAAGGAGTGACCCCAGTTTGAAAACTGCACCCCTCAAAGAATTTCTCAGGGGGTGTAGTGAGTATTAGTATCCCAGACGTGACTGCACAGCGGAGGGGGAATGTATAAGCTGTGCGGAGGACATTGGGAACACCAAATTCCTTACTATGTCCCAGGAGCTCCTATGATTGGGGGAGTTGCTCTGGGGGTCACTCTGGGGGTCACTTCTGGTGTCTTTTCCCTCATAAGCTGTAAATATGGGGGTGTCCCCTGATATCCGCTTGCACAGCTTATATATTCCCTACCTGACGCAGCCAGTTGAGTTCTAATAAATTGGCGATTTTTGCGGGTTTTTGTTCTTGCATTGCTAGATGTTATATTTTCTTTATTTTTCTGGTGACGCGGCCATATAAGGGCTTGTTGTTTGCGGGATGTGATGTATTTTGTAATGACACCATCTTGGGGTGCCTATAACTTATTGAATACATTTTATTAACTCTTTTTTGCTGGATTTAAAAAAAAAATAAAAAATCAATTGCGGTATTGTGTTTTACCTTTTAAATTTTTCGCCATGCAGCGTACAGTATCAGTAACATGTGACCTTTATTCTGCAGGTCAGTACGGTTACGGAGTGCAGCGTACAGTATAAGTAACATGTGACCTTTATTCTGCGGGTCGGTACGGTTACGGCGATACCTCATTTATATTATTTTTTTATGCGATACTAATTCTGCAGAACAAAAACACATTTGGGGACATAAATCAATGTTTTTTGCATCGCCATCTTCTGAGAGGCGTAACATTATTTTTTGGTTGACAGTGTTGGTTGGGGGCTTATTTTTTGCGGGACAACCTGCGCTTTTTATTGGCACTGTTGTGAGGAGCATTTGACTTTTTGATCACTTTTTATAGCACATTCGCACTTCTGGCGGGTTTTTTTCCGGGTTTTTTTTTTCCCGTCATTCACTGTGTACATTAAATATTGTTTCAGTTTTATTGTACAGATTGTTACGGACGCGGCGATACCAAATATGTATTGTTTTTATTAATTTTTAGGTTTTTTTTTTTATATAATTCATTTTCTATAGAAAAAAAGGGTTTTTGGAGCTTTAGAACTTTATTAATTGTTTCAAAACACTTTTTTTTTTTTACTTTTTCATGTGTCCCTATGGGACACTTGGATTAGTGATGATTTCATCCTCTATTCAATTCTATTTCAATCCTCTATTATAGAGTGAGACACAGCCTGCACGTCTCTCACTCTACAAACAGGAAGGGAGCTGTGCGGACGGCAGAAGATCCCGGCCAGGATAACAAGGTAAGTGGGGGCTCAGGGCTGCCTGGGGTCACTGACCAGACCCCAGGCTACATAGTAGGGGTACCATCACCCCCCGATCTCACCACAGGGGGTGCTGGGGACCCCCACACGATCGGGCAACCCCTTGTTTGCCACGATCATGTTTGATCACGGCAATCAACGGGTTAAAACCCAAAATCGGCACTCATGTCCGATGGAGGGTGATGGAGCAGGGTGTTAGTTGTCAGATACAACTAACACCCGCTCCTAGAACGCCCGCACTGCGCTGCGGGGATTGTTTACATCCATGAGGAAACTATTACCTCATTGGTCCTTAAGCATCAGACATCCATGAGGTAATAGTACCTCATGGGTCACCAAGGGGTTAAGGACGTTCCTGTGATAAACAAGGACCTGAGAGACTTCACTATTCCTGCCTTGTGTCAGCCTGTAAACAGAGGTACATGGGAGTGTGAGGAGAGTGAGGGGCCATACAGCTCGGCCAAGCTTTAAAGCAGCTTTGTGTGCTGGAAGACAAAGCAGGCCCCTACCTGGAAGATAAAGCAGGCCCCCGCCTGGAAGATAAAGCAGGCCCCTGCCTGGAAGATAAAGCAGGCCCCCGCCTGGAAGATAAAGCAGGCCCCTGCCTGGAAGATAAAGCAGGACCCTGCCTGGAAGATAAGGCAGGCTTCTGCCTGAAAGACAAAGCAGGCCCCTACCTGGAAGATAAAGCAGGCCCCTACCTGGAAGACTGATATGGTGCACCGTGGTACTGACTTACTTTAAGAGAGGCCTCTCCTAGCCAATGCCTGCAGGTTCTAACTAAGGACACTGAGGGGTAACTCCCACAATCTGTGCGCGCTGTCATATTGCAGTTATACGTTGTGCTTAGCTACTGTATACTTCTTTCTTACCTGCTTTACCGCTCTCATTCCCTTCCCCTCTTTTCTTTATTAAACTGCTTTATATCGTTGTTCCGGGGCTCCGTTACTGCGGATATCATCACCTGCACCCCATTACATATGTAGGGTTCTGCTCACAGTCGCATCCGCAGAAGGGGAAGCGCAGGCAGCTGTGAGCAGGAGTCCGGATCGGTAGGGCCTGCTACCTGAAGGGGTTACTTCAGCAGGTAACGGACTATTAAAAAACCAAACCCTCAGAGGTCTGCCGGGCCCCCTAATGTCCCGGGCCCTGTGGCAGCCGCTACCCTGGTAGTTATGCCACTGGCTAACACCCTACTATAGGTACCCCAGAATGGCGCCCTTACAAACTGCATCTCATCTCACAATAAGCCCTCATACGGCCAGATAAAGATTAGAAAATAGAGTCTGTGCAAACAGCAAAACATAAATCAAATGTGAGACCTGTGCGAGTGTATAGCGGAGATGACAATGGAAATATTAGGGACATCAAGGCGTCTCCCTCCAAGTATTTTGTAGACTTCCAAATGAAAGGTCAAAGATTAGGCCTGAGGTCACACACAGCTGACGGTGGATCAAGTGAGGTCTCATTTATTGGCGGGAAAAAGATAGATTAAGTAAAGTACAGACAAAGAACAGCTTGGACTCGTAGAATGAACATAACATGATTGGTTATAAGGCATAATAGGAGCTACATATATATATATATATATATATATATATATATATATATATACTGTATATAGGAGCTACATAGCCTTCTGACTGCCAGGAGGGGGGATGGGCTAGGGACAAAGAGGGATACAGAATGCAGAATACACAAGCTGACGGCCTCCACACACTATATATATATATATATATATATATATATATATATATATATATATATAGCTACATAGCCTTCTGACTGCCAGGAGGGGGGATGGGCTAGGGACAAAGAGGGATACAGAATGCAGAATACACAAGCTGACGGCCTCCACACACTATATATATATATATATATATATATATATATATATATATATATGAGCTACATAGCCTTCTGACTGCCAGGAGGGGGGGATGGGCTAGGGACAAAGAGGGATACAGAATGCAGAATACACAAGCTGACGGCCTCCACACACTATATATATATATATATATATATATATATATATATATGAGCTACATAGCCTTCTGACTGCCAGGGGGGGGGATGGGCTAGGGACAAAGAGGGATACAGAATGCAGAATACACAAGCTGACGGCCTCCACACACTATATATATATATATATATATATATATATATATATATATATATATATATATAGCTACATAGCCTTCTGACTGCCAGGAGGGGGGATGGGCTAGGGACAAAGAGGGATACAGAATACACAAGCTGACGGCCTGCACACTATATATATATATATATATATATATATATATATATATATATATATACTGTATATATATCATAGATAGAGAGGGAAGGAGACATGCCAGGTGCCAGACAACTTCTGGAATGCAGCCTTTGTGGTTAGAAACAATGGCTTACACACCAGAATATATTATCTACACGTGTACTTACCCAAGGGGCCACCGCAGAGAGTTACATACTCATGTACACAACATGGATGATAGATACAAAATGGAGAATTATACTCTAATAGAAAAGACACCAGACCTGACCTCCAGAATGTTATCCAAGGAGCTGCTGATGAAATGGTGGGGATTTGGGGGGTAGCCAATGTACTCACACAGCTTACATTGCTTACTTCTATATCACCATCCAGTGGCGTAACTAGGAATGGCGGGGCCCCGTGGCGAACTTTTGACATGGGGCCCCCTCCAAGAGGGGTACGTGGGCGTGCAGGCTGTTTGTGAATAAGAGGGTGACGTGGGGTGCAGGGTGTGTATAAGCAAGAGGGGAAGTGGGGGTGCAAACTGTGTGAGCAAGAGGGTGATCTGGAGGGGGAACCCCCCATTCCACCACATTCTTGCTCACCCACAGCCTGTACACCCATGTACCCCTCTTGCTCACACACAGCCTGCACGCCCATGTACCCCTCTTCCTCACAGCCTAAAACCCATTCCCCCCATTGTACACTGACCTGTACAATCCAGGAAGCTCCGCCTACAAAAGACACTGAGTCTATGTTAGTAGATTAAAGGACCTTTGATGACGTCATGTCTGAGGTCCTTCAATCTACTAGTATAGATTATGGCACAGGGCCTGGCGACTGCGGGTAGGAGATAGGAGTTTATCCTGTGCTGTCACTATGCAAGTGCAGGGGCCCGGACAGCAGGGGCCCCTGCTTGGGTGCAGTAGTGAAGGCAGCAATTGCTGACTTTACTACTGTTAAAAGAAGGACTATGGAGGAGGCAGCTGCTCTCCATCTTCAGGCAGTCCCCGGCGCGGAGTTACTCCAACAGGTAACGGCCTATTTAAAAAAAATAATAATAATAATCCACAGTGGTAGTGGCTGTCACCGGGCCCCCTAGTATCCCGTGCCCTGGGGCAGCTGCCTCCGCTGCTACCACGGTAGTTACGCCCCTGTCACCATCATATTCCGCAGCATGTTACATATTGTCATCCCTCACTGTCCCATTTAGGGACAGAGAAAGACCACGCAAAAACAAGGAAAATATGCAAATTGCACACAGATGTTCTCCTTGGCCTGGGATTCCAACTTCTGCACCACCGGACTGCCATATTCACATTTCACCATCTGCTGTGTATTCACAACTAGAAGAACTATGCTTACTGCAGTTTTAACAATGGGGTTACGTCCTGGGGGATTCCACTTTATGGGTAGCTGAGATGTAACACTCAGGAGGGCCAGGGCTGGTATCACGGGTAATATATCAGATGTGGCCGGCTCTTAGGGGGTCCCAAATGTGCACAAAATCTCCTTTTTGATGTCCCCGACTACCCACCCCCACGTGGTACCTGAAAATGACAACAGACAACCAGGTCTCGGGGGTAGCCGTTGCTCTTTTACTAGCAGGACAAGGTAATACAAATGTACATATGGAGGAATTATTCACATACAATACAGCGATCTTTGTAGGCAGTGTCCAATTAAGCATGTGATGGAGCTTGGAGCAGGAATGCTTTGGATAGTTTAATTAGTAGTTGCTTGGGTAGTTAAACTTGTATATACTTGTAAAGATGGCCTGTATCCAGGGGGTTAGTCCTCAACAACTGGGTACATGTATGTAGAAGAGGAAATACAGTTGTCGACAGCGGGAGACCCTCAAATTCTGCCAGACTAGCTATGGGTTTCTTAAATACAGAGAGATATGTGTAGAGGTCCAAGATGTATGGATAAACAGGTCCGTATCCTTTAGTAATTGTAGACTCGCTGTAGTGACCGGCACAGACCGGAGGCCTCGCTGTAGTGACCGGCACAGACCGGAGGCCTCGCTGTAGTGACCGGCACAGACCGGAGGCCTCGCTGTAGTGACCGGCACAGACCGGAGGCCTCGCTGTAGTGACCGGCACAGACCGGAGGCCTCGCTGTAGCGTCTAGCCTGATAGATGAGCCGCTGCATTCAGAGTAGATTGTAGAGGGGAGAGTTTAGTGAGGGGAATACGGATTAGTAAGGAGTTACAGTAGTCAAGGCGAGAATGAATCAGAGAGACAATAAGTGTCTTTAGTGTATCTCTGGTAAGGAAAGGGTGTATTCTGGAGATGTTTTTAAGGTGGAGGTGACAGCTCTACTCACTCTAAGGGCCAAAAACTAAATCTCTGCTTTTTAAAGGCTCAACTCACCCAAAGAACCAACAAAACTCTGCAGGTAGAGGCTGAAGTCACCTGAAGGGCCCCAATCTCTGCTGGAGCTCAGCTTAAGGGCCTGGAACTTAATTTGGAAGGGCTTATGTTAAGGGCTAGAAAAGTGAATTTTGGAAGGTCTCACCACATCACACATACACATATACATATATACACATCACACACATCCACAATGACAGGTCAGGGGGGGACTGAAGGATTTCCCATTGTCTATTCCATCTGTGGTTGTTATGGGCAACGTGATATAAAGGGGTGCTTGTTACTGTTTGTTGAGCTTAAATTTGGGTTTGTGTCCATCCATTTGGGGAGGAAAGAAGGTTTCCAGGTATTTCCCCCCACTGTGATAGAGGTTGTAGTGAGTGTGTATAGTGTGTAGTTGTTAGGCTGTGATAGTGGGGTAATAGAGGGACTTTGGTGTGTTAGATGCCCCCAGACATGCGCCCCCTGCTGTCTCAGTTACATTGCAGAGGTGTTGGCATCATTTGCTGGGGTGTCATAGTGGACTTGGTGACTCTCCTGAGGTGAATGGTGGGATCCCCTGAAACGCAGCATCTTCTCCCATAGACTATAATAGGGTTTGATAGTCGTTTGAATAGTCGAATATTGAGCGGATATTCGAAACGAATACCGAACATCGAATATTTTACTGTTCGCTCATCTCTAATTATTAACTATTACAAAGGTTCAGACACTTTGCATCTTGGTGTCGGAATAAACAATAAATTTTAGATCAGAATCTGAACCTGTGTGGGGGGCTAATAATATCTTATGAAAAATTGTGTATAGAGGTGGGGGCTGAGATGGTTCTATCTGTCCAAAGATGAGCAATTTGGAAACTTGCCAGACTGGTTATGTAAATACTATGCTCTGTGTATTGGGTGATGCTATCTTACAAAGGACGGACACAGATCGTCTGGGACCAGGAGCATTGTTAGGAAAGGATAAGACCCTTTTAAAGATAAAGGGACAAGAGAAGGGTAATTAAGCTAATTGTCTCCAACAAGGATGTCTATTGTCTTTAGAATACCATGAGATAGACATCTAGGGTGTGTATTTGAGACATGTGCTGATGGCTGCCATTTTGTGAGACCATGCGGTCACTGACTCCATTTTAGAGTAGAGCTAGCCCTCAGGGGGGTGTGACCTCTCTCCAGTTTCTTATCCAATAGATATGCATCAGGGCTATTGTTACAAACTTCTCCACCAATGGATGTTATGCTAATTATACTAGCCAATCCTGTTCTGTCTATGCCATGTGATGCTGTGTCTATACTGTTGTTCTAGCCACCATTAAACAGAATCCATTTTGATACACGACCACCATCTGTGTCTTCATGATTCTCCAGGTCAAAGATGGCTGTAGCCGATCTTGGCCTGTTATTTAATTTGAAACTACAACAACATAAGCTCTGGGGCTATTATGACCCCAACAAAAATTGTCGCCCAACGTGAGGGCGTTGATGATCGTTTGATGTGCAGCCGATAGTGTACTGATCCACTCACCAACCGATTTGGAGACGGGCCCGGAGGACCTCAGATGAATAAATCAGCGCTGAAAGAAAGGTAAGCGTTTGCTTTACCAAATAATTAATCTGAGTTCCTACGTGTCCCGGATCCTGTGTGTTGATAAGTTAGGTTAGTGCTGCATATAGTATAAAATCAACGCCATTTTTATATAGCTCGGAAGAACCAATTTTATGTTGTTGTAGTGGGGTGGGAAATGTTATACCTCATTCTTTGTATACTGTCCATGCTGTCATTTGATTGATACATCTGTTATAAAGTGCATAGGGAGGCACAGAAGGGAGAGTCAGTCTCCATCCTTAGTCCCAGAGAAAAAGGGAGGTCTGTGTGGCCCTAAAGGGGGGTCTTTTTGGCCCTAAAGGGGGGTCTGTGTGGCCCTAGAGGGACAGAGATTAGTTCAGTGAAAACAGTAGTGACTGTTTGGGAGTTCCCACCAAGAGAGGTCGGTATGACCCCCAGAGCGATCTGTGTGACCCTGGGGAGAAATATGTATGACCCTCGAGTAGTCAAGAGTGACCCTCTATTGTCTTAATTGCCCTAGAGGGGTGGGAAGCTCATAGCTGACTGGCCATCAGCGAAAATGGGGATAAATCTGTGTGGTTCTGGGGAGTAATCTGTGTGATCCCCCATATAAATCTGTGTGGTTTTGGGGAGAAATCTGTGTGACCCCCAGAGAAATATACCCCATATGAACTAATAGAGAGAGAGAGAGAGCAGAAGTTGCCGCCCGAGAAAAATAAAAAAGAAAAAAATAAATAAATAAAAATCCTTAAGAGAGCAGGGGTTCCTAACATCAGGATTGTTTGATAGTAAATTTTGGGAACCAATGGAGATTAGATCATGCAGGACAGATACAGGAGCATAAGTTACAAAGGGTTATGTTCTCTAATTGAAGAACAGAATGGGGGGAGTGCAGAGTCAGCCGGTATGGAAATCAGCCCAAGAGATAGTTTAAGGAAAGAGCAGTTAGAAAAGGAGGTGATAAACTGCTGATAAGATGTTGGATAGTTGGATAAAAATTAAGTAAGGAATGGTTACAGAAATAAGGTATTAAGTGTTTGTATATTTTTCTCAGTGTAAGGGAATGTATAGTGAGCACCCACTCACAGTCCAGATAAAGGGTTAATGTCTGCACATAACATTGTGTTGTTAGTGCCATGTGAGTGATGATGAAGGTCAGGCCCCTCCCCCCCCAGTGTGACTCGTATATCTGGACACCAGAGGTATACAGGATACAGGTTTTGCTAGAATTCAACAGAAGTGGGGAGGGGAGACACGGCAGGTAGCTAAGATTTCAGCTCTAAGTGATACAATGTAACATCATTGGTATAATATATGGAGAATTAGGAATATATGGCTTAATAATTTGTAACTGTATAGTGTAAGCTGTTTTTAGCAATACCAGTATTTGACATCAACTATAAGTGATAAATGAGTGGGGTTTGCCATGGAAATATTCAAAAACTGCACAGAAATATTTATATGTAATGTTGGTATCAGTATTGGCTGTTTAAATCATATTTAATGTCTTTAGAATTGGATTAATGGCATAAATTTTAGATAATCATTATTATGTTTATTTTTCAGTGATAAGATAAGATAATCCTTTAATAGTCCCACCTTGGGGAAATTTCAGCGTGTTACAGCAGCATAGTAATACAGATACAGGATAATACAGAGTAATATATTACAGACGTAGACACATATAAGCTGAGAAGAGAAGATATACTAGGAGTCCATGGCAGCTAAGGAAAAACAGAAGAGAAAGAGGAAGACCTCATGGTCATCCTCATAATCATTAGTTCTCTGTGCGGAGAGCTCTTCGTTTGGTCTGATGTAGATTATACAGCCTGCTCGCGCTTGGAAGGAAGGACCTGCGATAGCTCCTTCTCACACTTGGGGTGAAGCAGACGGTCGCTTACAGTGCTGCCAAGTCCCATCAGGGTCCCATACATGGGGTGGGATTTGTTCTCCCGCATGGAGGTCACCACAGACAGTATCCTTCTGTCACCCACCACCTGTACTGGGTCCAAGGGGCTCCCCAGGACAGAGCTGGCCCTCCTGATCAGCCTGTCAAGTCTATTTCTGTCCCTGGTTGATATACTGCTCCCCCAGCAGGCCACACCGAAAAAGATGGCTGAGGCAACCACAGAGTTGAAGAAGGCCCTAAGAAGTGTCCCCTGGACTCCGAAGGCCCTCAGCCTCCTGAGCAGGTAGAGTCTGCTGTGGCCCTTTCTGTGCAGCGCCTCCAGGTGATCAGCCCAGTCTAGTTTATTATTGAGGAGCACGCCCAGGTACTTATAGGTCCTGACTATCTCAATACATGTTCCTTGGATCTCCACCGGGGTCGGAGCACCTCTCCGTTTACTAAAGTCCACCACCATCTCCTTGGTCTTCCCAGCATTAATCCTGAGCTGGTTCTGCTGGCACCATTCAACAAAATCCCGGTTTAAGTCTCTGTATTCCCTATCATCGCCATCAGTGATAAGGCCGACTATAGCAGAGTCATCGGAGTACTTCTGTAAGTAACAGCTGGATGAGTTGTGCCTGAAGTCAGCAGTGTACAGTGTGAAGAGGAATGGGGCAAGAACTGTACCTTGAGGTGCCCCCGTACTACAGATCACAGTGTCAGACACACAGTCCTGGGCTCTCACATACTGAGGGCGGTTTGTCAGGTAGTCTAGGATCCAGTTGGACAGGTGATGGTCCACACCACCAAGGTTCAGCTTCTCCCTCAGTAGCCCTGGCTGAATGGTGTTGAACGCACTGGAGAAATCAAAGAACATTATTCTCACAGTGTTCCCGGGTTTCTCCAGGTGAGAGAGAGCTCTGTGAAGAAGGTGGATGATGGCGGCATCTACCCCAATGCCCGGCCGATAGGCAAACTGGAGGGGGTCCAGAGCGGAGCTCACTAGGGGGCGTAGGTGTGTCAGGACCAGTCTCTCTAGGACCTTCATCAGGTGTGATGTCAGTGCTACAGGTCGGTAGTCATTGTAGCCCATCGGGTTGGGTTTCTTTGGGACTGGTACCACGCAAGATGTTTTCCACAGTTGAGGTACCACCCCCAGCTTCAGGCTCATATTGTACATGTGCGTTATAATACCACACAGCTGGTCACTGCACATTTTAAGAACTCTTGCGCTTATACCATCAGGTCCCCCTGCTTTGTTCGCTCTAATGTTCTTCATTTCCTTACACACTTGAGACTCCTGCAGGATCAGATAGTCAGATTGCAGTTGACCGCAGTTCGGTGGGGGTTGGGTCTTGGAGTGTGAGGAGAGGGCGGTTGGCTGACATGCTGGTGGAGGGAGCATTTGCTTGGAGTCGAATCTATTGAAGAATAGATTAAGCTCGTTAAGCCACTTCCTGTCCCCTACTGTTCGGTGCCTTGTCTTTTCCTTGTGTCCTGAAATTGCCTTAAGGCTGTCCCACACCTCAGAGATTCTACCCTCCCCCATCTGTAGCTCCATCTTCCGTCTGTAGTTGGCTTTCCCTTCTCTGATCAATTGTCTCAGCTGTTTCTGAACCGCCCCCAGGCCATCTTTGTCCCCAGACCTAAAAATTCTCTTTTTTTGCTTGAGGAGAGTTTTAATCTCAGAGTTAATCCATGGTTTGTTATTGGAGAAACACCTCACCTTCCTAGTTGGTACCGTGCTGTCCACACAGAAATTAATGTAGTCCGTTATGCAATGTGTGAGTCCCTCAATGTCCTCTGGAAATGAGTCTTGAAACACTTCCCATAAATATACACATTGATGAGAAGACGAAGCCATCTAATTACTTGTTTTGTTAATTTTTCCTCAATATTCAGCTGTGCAGGAATTATAACTAACTCTGTGATTATTTGTAGGAAAAGAATAAGATCTGGCCATCCTGAGACAATAAGTGATCACTGTACAAAATATATGAAAATTTGATAAGTTCTTTATGATTCAATGGATGTGTGTGTGTCTGGAGCTCCAGTGTGAAGGTTGCATGTATGTATGGAAGTGAATGGGCCCATATGTGTTACATGTGTTTGCTATATGTACATGCTCTGTTTGTCCATGTCTGTATTGTTACATTTACAGGAGGCGGGTGCAGTTTGGGTCTTGGCTTAAAGTTTTTGGTCGCACTGTGTGAACTCAGCTCTAGTTCTGTGATTGCACCACACCCGTCTTCTGCCCTTGTTGCCTCTGTCCATTTAGTGGTTAATTTTGTCTTGCCGGTGATTGACAGCCTGCCTTCCTGTCAATTCCATGGGCGGGTTCTTCTTCCCTATATAGCCTTGGCTTCCATTCACACCAGTGCTTGCTATTACCATGTGCATACTTGCTCTTTACTGTCCCTGTTTGCTTACACTATTATCCTTGACCTCTGGCTTTCCCTACTGACAATTCTTTGGACTCCAATTTGGTACTGCATCGCTCGACTGTTACTGACCCTTGGCTAGCTGACATCCCGTTGTTGTTGTTCGTCTTGTTTGTGTTTCACGTATTCAGGGAGGGAACTTCTTCGTGGTTGTCGCCTACTACCTAGGATAGGGTCTGGCAATAGGAAGGGAAAGTTGGGGGCTTCAGCTTAGGGCTCACTGTCTCTTGTGCCCCGTCCCAGGGTTTAAACAGTTACTGGGAATTGCTGTCCTAGCAATTCCCTTACATAATAGCAAGCCTAAAAACCTACATCCATTGCTTCCCTACAGATAGCATGGATCCTATTCAGTGCATTGCAGCCAAGGGATTGACAGGCCTGGTGGCTGAGCTAGCTAAACATGTTCAGACCCTAACTGAGGTTGCTGCATCATCCACAGCTGTTTCTTCCCTTCCTAGGGTTAAGATGCTACTCCCGGATCGTTTTTCAGGGGACCGTGAAAAATTTGAGACGTTCAGGGAGTCTTGTCGCTTGTACTTCCGTGTTAATCCACATGCAACTCAGGCCCAAATGGTGGGAGTGATTATATCTCTGCTACAGGGGGATCCTCAAGCTTGGGCCCTAAAACTCCCTCCTGAGGCTGATGAGAGGTCTGATTTGGAAAAAATTTTAAGACCCGGGGCTCTATTTATGCTGAGCCAGACCACATTGCGCTTGCGGAATCGCAACTCCTCACCATGCGGCAGGGAAAACGCTTTGCAGATGAGTATTGTGCAGAGTTCCGTAAGTACAGTGTAACCGCAGGTTGGTGTGAGTCAGCGCTAAAAGCTCACTTTAAAAAAGGTTTGTGTGACCGTGTGAAGGAGCTCTGGGTTGGTCACCCAGATCCCCCGACTCTTGAGCAGGCCATGACTTTGGCGGTCCGTATTGACCGTAAGATCCGAGAAAATTTGAAAGAGAGAGTAGGGCCTATTGCCTCCAAGTTTTCTGTCTCTTCCTCTCTCTCCTGAAAAACTCACCTTTCCTCCCATCACTTCTGGTGAGGAACCCATGCAACTGGGAGCTGTGGACGCCAGAACACGACGAGAGCATCGTCTCAGGAATAACCTGTGCCTGTACTGTGGTTCCTCTGGTCATGTCATCCGAGACTGCTCGATCAGACCCCTGACACCAGCGAAAAAACTTCAGTGCCTGAGTGGTAATCAGAAGAACCACTCAGGCAACCAGGTATTTGGGGGGAATAAGATGTTGTTATCTGTGTCTCTGTCCTCTGGGGACAGATCTGTTTCTGGCAAGGCCCTAGTTGACTCTGGGTCTGCAGCTAATTTTATTAAATATTCGGTTGTTGAATCTTTGGGCATTGAGCTTTTGCCACTGGACTCGCCTATGTCTGTTACTGGAGCGGATTCTACTCCACTGGCCAGGGGTAAAGTCTGTTTTAAAAACCCCTTAATCTCTTTGCAAGTGGGTTCTACACATTCAGAGGTCATAAGCCTTTTTGTTATGGAGCATCTGTCTGCTGATGTTATTTTGGGGTTCCCCTGGCTGAACCTCCATAACCCTATCTTTGATTGGGGTAAAAAGGAGTTGGTAAAGTGGGGAGATCAGTGCTCATCTCACTGTATTGCGTTGCATTCCTTAGATTGTGTCAGTGTAGAGAAGGTCGCAACTAGAAAAAGTTGGGAACGCCCCTCGGTATTAAAACCCAACAGTATAAAAAACTTCAGGTTAATAAACATTTGCCTGGTCCGCAGGTGTCCGTTGTTCAAACAGATGTTAAATACAAGGCAGAGAAAATTCTGAATTCCTCCAGAACTGGTTTATCTAGTGAGGGTCCGGTGGCCCCTCATTAAAGGGGGGGGGGGGTACTGTAACGTTTCTGCCTGCTCGGATCACTGCACCACCCTCTGCTCACGTGCTGCGGCGC
The DNA here is from genome assembly GCF_031893055.1 of Leptodactylus fuscus. Taxonomy (NCBI): domain Eukaryota; kingdom Metazoa; phylum Chordata; class Amphibia; order Anura; family Leptodactylidae; genus Leptodactylus; species Leptodactylus fuscus. The sequence goes on from NW_027440199.1 coordinate 94,748, forward strand.
AGGAGGCAGGTGCAGTTTGGGTCTTGGCTTAAAGTTTTTGGTCGCACTGTGTGAACTCAGCTCTAGTTCTGTGATTGCACCACACCCGTCTTCTGCCCTTGTTGCCTCTGTCCATTTAGTGGTTAATTTTGTCTTGCCGGTGATTGACAGCCTGCCTTCCTGTCAATTCCATGGGTGGGTTCTTCCTCCCTATTTAGTCTTGGCTCCCATTCACACCAGTGCTTGCTATTGCCGTGTGCATACTTGCTCTTTACTGTCCCTGTTTGCTTACACTATTATCCTTGACCTCTGGCTTTCCCTACTGACAATTCTTTGGACTCCGATTTGGCACTGCATCGCTCGACTGTTACTGACCCTTGGCTAGCTGACATCCCGTTGTTGTTGTTTGTCTTGTCTGCGTTTTGTGTTTCACGTATTCAGGGAGGGAACGTCTTCGTAGTTGTCGCCTATTACCTAGGATAGGGTCTGGCAATAGGAAGGGAAAGTTGGGGGCTTCAGCTTAGCGCTCACTGTCTCTTGTGCCCCGTCCCAGGGTTTAAACAGTTACTGGGAATTGCTGTCCTAGCAATTCCCTTACAGTAGGTTACCACTTCTTAGACCTGTTCTTCTCTTCCTTTCCTATAGCGCAAGTGTGACATAAAGGTCATCAGAGTCGGACTGGCCCACCAGGGCACCAGTGAATCCCCTGGTGTGCCCCGAGCCTGACCATTAGTTTTCATTTAGCCTATCCAAATACACTTATCAGGGGCTCGATCAGGATGTTCAGGGTCCCGATCAGGCTCCTAACCATCCCAAACGGGCCTCTGTACCAATCACTGGGAGGGTGTGAGACCATTAGCAGGCGCGGGGTCTTCTGCTCCCTGCTCTGTACACTGCAGTCATGTAGCAGGACCCTCCCCCACCCAGATCGGAGTGTGCAGGGGGAAGTCTGCCGGCTGCTGCAATGAAGCAGAGCTTTCACCACTGCCAGACAGGACAGAGCTGCACAGGAGCCTCCTCCATACCCAGTGCACCCAGCCATATGTATATTTAATGTGTGAATATTTGTGTAAAGTGTCTGATGTACTGTGTGAGTCCTGTATGTTTGTGGATAGGTGTGTGTGTGTGTATGTATGTGTGTAAATATATGTTATATGTATTAGGTGCAGTTCACACCTGCGTTCAGTATTCCGTTTGGGGAGTCTGCTTGGGGTTCCCCTGAACAGAAACCTATACGCATTAAAAAGCGGTGAGCAATGAAACCACACGGACCCCATAGACTATAATGGGGTCTGTGTGTTTTCCGCGCGGTGTCCACATGAATCACGCGGAGAGAAAAGGAGTGCTTGCAGTATTTTTCTCACCACATGATTCATGAGGACACTGCACGGAAAACACATGGACCCCATTATAGTCTATGGGGTCCGTGTGCTTTCATTGCTCACCGCTTTTTAATGCGTATAGGTTGCAGTTCCAGGGGTCCCCAAGCAGACTCCCCAAACTGAATACTGAACGCAGGTGTGAACTGTGCCTAAGTATATCCTGCAGCATATCAGTGTCTTTCTGTGTTTTCTTCTGTACATGCCCACCATTATTCATACTAGAATTGGATTTTATAGTGCGATGTTCAGTATATTGAGATGTTACACCCCATACTCTCCTGTCCCCGGTGTCTCCCATGTCCGTCTGGTCCAACGGCTCCTGGGGCCTTGTTCTGGCTGATGTCTTCCTTGTAGAAACCTATAATTCCTGGACAACCCCTTTAAGGATTAGGCCTAACAGAGCGAAACATAGCAAAAAACACTGTTTTTTTTATTTTTAAAGCACACAAGCAAACTCTCCTGTCCCCAGCGTCTCCCAGCACAGTCCAGTCCAGCATGTAAGTACCAGCAGAACTGCAGGACCGGACCGCGCTCAGAAGACATCGGAGCACTGGGGACAGATGAATGTGGGTGTTTTTTGTTTTTTTTTGGTTACTTTGTTTTTTACCTCCTTGGACTAATTATAAACAAAAAAAAATTACGCTGGACAACCACTTTAAAGTGTGGGACATTTGGGGGTATATTAAAGGGGTTGTCCAGGCATAATTTGTTATGGTTTATCGTCAGCATAGGCTATAAATAGCTGATCTGTAGGGGGCTGACACCCAACCTTCAGACCACGAAATCACGGGCGCAAAATAACGTGGCGTATACGCTCCTAATTCTCATTGAAATGAATGGGAGCATTTTGAGCACGTCATCTGCTGGCACGTGTATCACGCTCAACGTTACATCGTGTGAACTTACCCTGAGTCCGGTGACACTATATTGCTCCTGTTGTGTTGGTGTGGCTGATAGGAAGCCCCATGTATAGTTAGGTTATCTGTTTTGTTTAGTTAATGGCTCAGACGAGCAGGGAATTATTTTGTTTTGCTCATTTTGTGCCTGAAGTGAAGGTTTATTTCTTTTCCTGTTTTTCTATATAAACCAGTTTGCTGCACATTTTGTGTCCCTGCCTTTGACTGTTTGGGTCGCACCTCTGCTTCTACGCAGCTCCCTCCCCCACAGTGTGTATTGTAGGAACATACAAGTCTAACAAGAGAAATGGGAAGAAGCAGTTGTTAATTTGTGTAACGCTTTGGTAGCAGAATATTGTGAGTGTGGATCAATTCCGAGGTGAACAAAACCAGTAAAAAAAAAATACAGGAGGTGCCTTATGGGCTGCAGGTGTGAACTAGAGCTAAAAATATCTTGTCAAGCAGCTCCCAGTCCTAGCAGAAAATTAAAATAAAAGGGATGGCCCAGATTTACTATTGTTTTTACGATTAGATATTTTAGGCAGATCTCAGGGCATCTAAGGAGCATATTAGTACAACATGGCACATCTTTGTGCATCTAGTTAGAATGAAACTTTTTACAACTTGCTAGGCATATGGGTGTGGCCTCACCAAAAATGTGCCAAAATGGTGCAATAAAATTCTGTGTAAAAGACAACTAAAGGTGTTATAAACATGGACTAGATAGTGAAAAGATACATCGGATTATCCGTCCAGCCATTGGGATAAATCTGGAGCAGATTCACACTGCTGGTCTGGGGTTACACCAATGATTAGAAACTCTGGGCCATTGAACTCAGACACCCCAAACTTACACCTTCGCGCACACCGCTAGCAGATTTTGTAAGATTCCCTGAAATTCTTCACACAAATATTGAGATTAAAAGAAATGAAAAGCAAAGTCAGGGGGCATTCACACGGAGTAACGCCGGGCGTGTATCACAGCCGTACACGCCGGCGTTACGGTAGACTGCTGAACACTTCCCATTCACTTCAATGGGAGCACCCATAACAGCGGCGTTTACGAGCGCTGCCATTGAAGTGAATGGGAAGTGTTCGGCAGTCTGCTGTACCGCCAGCGTGTACGGCTGTGATACACGCCCGGCGTTACTCCGTGTGAATGCCCCCTCAGAGTCTGCGGACAGAATGGAGAACCTTCAGGAAAAGTGCTGCAGAGAGATTTCCTAATGGTTTCCATTTGTCTTTCTTTTCAGAAATCCTTCTGTGGTTCAGAGAGTGGCCCTCCAGTGTTAGGACTGGTAATACTGCCATACCGTCATCTGATCCAGAGAAGTCGCTTCCCACAAGGGTATTCGGACGATATCTTATCACCTGCTTGTAGTTTTTATTTTGTTTCTCCACTGCAGATTTCTTCATACAGACACCATATTGGAGGATGGAAATGGCAATGTTCCAATGATTGGATTGTTCTATTGCATGTTTGGTATGTGAATAGCATTTGAGGACAAAATATGGGTACATGTATTGCAATTTTACTGTTGCACCGAAAATTGATGATAAAATTACACAGGCGATGACGAAAGGGCCATTCTGAACAGGAGATTGCACGTTTGGTTGCTGTTTGTATGCATGGAGAGGCAATTCCAGGAGTACAACAGCAGCGTGCACCTCATGGTCACACACAGGAAAATTGTTCTGATCTCCAACCCATATTTCAAAACAGCAGCTAAAGAAATTCCCGGATTTCCCTCTTCTTGCAAAAAAACAGCCACCAACCAGGGGCGGATCCAGGGCCGGGCGAGCCGGACAACCGCCCGCTTAGCGGGGCCCCGCGGCCCGGCCCTAACAAAATGGTACCGGTCAGCTCGGCATAGTCGGGCAAGTGCCGGGGCCCACACAGCCTCTGGGGGCCCCCCGGCAATTGCCTGTCACGATTTCAGCTCATCGGCGTCCGTCCGCCGATGAGCTGAATCGCGATTAAAGCAGGAGCTGTGAGCTCAGCTCCTGCTTTAAAGCTCCGGCCCAGCTTGCGTGTGTAGGCGCGATGACGTCATCACATCACGCTTACACACGCAAGCCGGGCCGGAGCTAAGCAGGAGCTGAGGTCACAGCTCCTGCATCGCGTATGTGACTGGAGTGAGAGAGAGGAGCGTCGGGGGAACGATGGAAGGTGAGTGATAGAAGGTGAGTGTAAGTGTTTGTTTTGTATTAAATATTAAGGTGGAACATAATGAAGGGGGCCCATGAAACTGGGGGGCAAATGAAGTGGAGGGGGGGAACGGCATGACACTGGGGAAGATGAAGGGGGTGGGGAGAGAACGGCATGAAACTGGGGACAGAGATGGAGGGGGCCCAAAGAAACTGGGGGGCAAATGAAGGGGAGGGGGGGAACAGCATGACACTGGGGCAGATGGAGGGGGGGAGAACAGCATGACACTGGGGCAGATGAAGGGGGGAGAACGGCATGACACTGGGGCAGATGGAGGGGGGGAGAACAGCATGACACTGGGGCAGATGGAGGGGGGGGGAGAACGGCATGACACTGGGGCAGATGGAGGGGGGGAGAACAGCATGACACTGGGGCAGATGGAGGGGGGGAGAACGGCATGACACTGGGGCAGATGGAGGGGGGGAGAACAGCATGACACTGTGGCAAATGAAGAGGGGGGAGAACGGCATGACACTGAGGCAGATGAAGGGGGGAGAATAGCATGACACTGGGGTGGATGGAGGGGTGAGAACAGTATGACACTGGGGCAGATGAAGGGGGAGAGAACGGCATGACACTGGGGCAAATGAAGGGGGGAGAACGGCATGACACTGGCGCAGATGAAGGGGGAGAATGGCATGATACTGGGGCAGATGAAGGGGGGAGAATGGCATGACACTGGGGCAGATGAAGGGGGGGAGAATGGCATGACATTGGGTCAGATGAAGGGGGGAGAACGGCATGACACTGGGGACAGAGATAGAGGGGGGGACATGAAATTAGGGGTAGATGAAGGGTGTATATGAAAATGGGGAGAAATGGAGGGGGGACATATAATTTACGGGTGACTGTAGGAGGATTATACTGTGTTGAATCACATGAAAAATGAATGAGAATGGGCGGAGTCAACATAAAAGTGGGGGGGGCCTAATTTGCTGTGGCGCGCTGCGCGTAGGGCCCCGCCGAAGTCAATTGCCCAGGGCCCCGCAAACCCTGGATCCGCCACTGCCACCAACCTTAAGGAAACTCTCGCTCAGAAGTGTCCTCCCCGGTTTATGTCAATGATGGTTCTCTCATTGGTAACATCTTCTAAACATTTTGCGTTCCATATGAAGGTCTTGTGTTTTTAGCCATCATTTTCTTACCTTACAAGTAACTGGGAGTTTTTATAAGTGGATTTGAAATCTAAGTGATCTACTAGATTTTGTGTTATAGAAACAGTGCTGGGGCCTGTAATCCATCACTTTCTAATCCTCAGATATTGGGATCCTTGTATGGCCCTCAGTTGTTGCTTATCCCTTCCCCTACAGCCCACCAAACATCTTAGTTCTCTTGCCTCCATGGATACCCCAGTGGCAAACTTCCCTGCAGAGTTGGATGAGGAGACACATCTGGTTCAAGGAACTGACTTGGTGTCCTTGAGGCGCCTAATGCCACTCTTGTCCACTTCTTGGCTTCTCCCACAGTTCCTTCTCCTGACCTGACTTTGGAGAACCCTCTGTCACCAATATGTGCCCTTCAATATCTTTCCTCTAGTCTGGACATGTTCAGATATCTGTTTCACAGGATGGTTGGCTTTTCAGGACAATACTGTTTTGCAATGTTATATAACAAACCAGTGTCAGACTGGGGTGTCTAGGGCCCACCAGTGGAATTGTTTCTAGGGGCCACTGCCAGGACCCTGCAGACCAGTGATACAGAGACAGGGTGACTAAAAGTAATAACATGTCCGGAGCCCCGCTGTTCACCCTTCATACAATGTGCACCACTTCACTACCTAAACCCACTGCTACACCTTGTATGGCAAATGATCAGCACAGCTCCTAGAAATGTTTCCATTACCTGTAGCCACACTGTTCTGGAAGAGCTGATCTGTAGAAGTCCTGGCTGTTGTATCATCACAGATCCTAAGGACAGACCATCAATATTCAAATGATGGATAAATCCTTTAAAGATTTGTCCAGGAATTGGAACAACCCATGTGCGGGGCGGGAGGTGTAAAATAAAAATAAATAAATAAGAAGCGCACTCATCTGTCCTTGGCGCTCCGTTGTCTGCCGCCAGTGTCCACTCAGTCTCGTGCTGCCGCCTCCTTGATGGGAGTCTTGCACATCATGTGACTGCTAAGACCAATTAGGTGCAGGATTTCCAGAAATGAAGCACTTCCAGGAGACTGAATAGACTCAGGCGGGGAACAATGGGGTGCTGGGGACTGGTGAGAAGGCTTTTTTTTTTAAAAAAAAAAAATGTATTTTTACACCTAAAATCCCAAAGTCTTTTTCATTGGCAGTCTTACCCAGTAATTTACTATTTAGTACATAGTCAGACATTTTATTACGTCGCCCAAAGTGCATTACTTTACATTTGTCAACATTAAACTTCATTTGCCAAGTCTCCGCCCATGCTTCCAGTTTCCTTAGATCCCCCTGTAATATTCTACTATCCTCCTCATTATTAATTACCCTACAAAGTTTAGTATCATCTGCAAATATAGACACCCTGCTTTGTAAACCCTCTACCAGGTCATTAATAAAGATATTAAACAAGAGAGGACCTAATACTGACCCCTGCAGCCCCCCACTGGTGACTGTGGCCCAGCCTGAATATTTAACATTAACAAGTCCCCTCTGTTTCCTATCAGTGAGCCAGTTGTCAACCCAAATGCAGATGTTTTCCCCCAGTCCCAACAATCTCATTTTGCATACCAACCGTTTATGTGCAACAGTATCAAAAGCCTTTGAAAAGTCCAGGTACACCATGTCTACTGCATTACCCATGTCCAGATACACCACATCTACTGCATCACCCATGTCCAGATACACCACGTCTACTGCATCACCCATGTCCGGATACACCACATCTACTGCATTACCCATGTTCAGATACACCACGTCCACTGCATCACCCATGTCCAGATACACCACGTCCACTGCATCACCCATGTCCGGATACACCACGTCCACTGCATCACCCATGTCCAGATACACCACGTCTACTGCATCACCCATGTCCAGATACACCACGTCTACTGCATCACCCATGTCCAGATACACCACGTCTACTGCATCACCCATGTCCAGATACACCACGTCTACTGCATCACCCATGTCCGGATACACCACATCTACTGCATTACCCATGTTCAGATACACCACGTCCACTGCATCACCCATGTCCAGGTACACCACGTCCACTGCATCACCCATGTCCGGATACACCACGTCCACTGCATCACCCATGTCCGGATACACCACGTCCACTGCATCACCCATGTCCAGATACACCACGTCCACTGCATCACCCATGTCCAGATACACCACGTCCACTGCATCACCCATGTCCGGGTACACCACGTCCACTGCATCACCCATGTCCGGGTACACCACGTCCACTGCATCACCCATGTCCAGATACACCACGTCCACTGCATCACCCATGTCCAGATACACCACGTCCACTGCATCACCCATGTCCGGGTACACCACGTCCACTGCATCACCCATGTCCGGGTACACCACGTCCACTGCATCACCCATGTCCGGGTACACCACGTCCACTGCATCACCCATGTCCGGGTACACCACGTCCACTGCATCACCCATGTCCGGGTACACCACGTCCACTGCATCACCCATGTCCGGGTACACCACGTCCACTGCATCACCCATGTCCGGGTACACCACGTCCACTGCATCACCCATGTCCGGGTACACCACGTCCACTGCATCACCCATGTCCAGATACACCACGTCTACTGCATTACCCATGTCCAGATACACCACATCCACTGCATTACCCATGTCCAGATACACCACGTCTACTGCATTACCCATGTCCAGGTACACCACGTCCACTGCATCACCCATGTCCAGATACACCACGTCTACTGCATTACCCATGTCCAGATACACCACATCCACTGCATTACCCATGTCCAGGTACACCACGTCTACTGCATTACCCATGTCCAGGTACAACACGTCTACTGCATTACCCATGTCCAGGTACAACACGTCTACTGCATCACCCATGTCCAGATACACCACGTCCACTGCATCACCCATGTCCGGATACACCACGTCTACTGCATCACCCATGTCTGGATACACCACGTCCACTGCATTACCCAGGTCCAAGTACACCACGTCTACTGCATTACCCAGGTCCAGATACACCACGTCTACTGCATTACCCATGTCCAGATACACCACGTCTACTGCATTACCCATGTCCAGATACACCACGTCTACTGCATTACCCATGTCCAGGTACACCACGTCCACTGCATTACCCATGTCCAGGTACACCACGTCCACTGCATCACCCATGTCCAGATACACCACATCCACTGCATTACCCATGTCCAGGTACACCACGTCTACTGCATCACCCATGTCCAGGTACAACACGTCTACTGCATTACCCATGTCCAGGTACAACACGTCTACTGCATTACCCATGTCCAGGTACAACACGTCTACTGCATTACCCATGTCCAGATACACCACGTCCACTGCATCACCCATGTCCAGATACACCACGTCTACTGCATCACCCATGTCCGGATACACCACGTCCACTGCATTACCCAGGTCCAAGTACACCACGTCTACTGCATCACCCATGTCCAGATACACCACGTCTACTGCATTACCCATGTCCAGATACACCACGTCCACTGCATCACCCATGTCCAGATACACCACATCCACTGCATTACCCATGTCCCGATACACCACATCTACTGCATTACCCATGTCCAGATACACCACGTCTACTGCATCACCCATGTCCGGATACACCACGTCCACTGCATTACCCAGGTCCAAGTACACCACGTCTACTGCATTACCCAGGTCCAGATACACCACGTCTACTGCATTACCCATGTCCAGATACACCACGTCTACTGCATTACCCATGTCCAGATACACCACGTCTACTGCATTACCCATGTCCAGGTACACCACGTCCACTGCATCACCCATGTCCAGGTACACCACGTCCACTGCATCACCCATGTCCAGATACACCACATCCACTGCATTACCCATGTCCAGGTACACCACGTCTACTGCATCACCCATGTCCAGGTACAACACGTCTACTGCATCACCCATGTCCAGATACACCACGTCCACTGCATTACCCAGGTCCAAGTACACCACGTCTACTGCATTACCCAGGTCCAGATACACCACGTCTACTGCATTACCCATGTCCAGTCTTGAACTTACCTCCTCATAGAAGCTGATCAGATTAGTCTGACAGGACCGATTCCTCATAAACCCATGCTGATTGAGTGTTATAAGATTATTTACATTGAGATACTCCAGGATAGCATCTCTTAGAAAGCCCTCAAATATCTTTCCCACCACAGAAGTTAAACTTACTGGCCTATAGTTTCCAGGTTGGCACCACATTTGCTATTCGCCAATCCTGTGGAACAGACCCAGTCATTACTGAATCCTTAAATATTATATACAAGGGTCTATCTATGACCATGCTTAATTCCCTCAGAACTCGGGGGTGTATTCCATCTGGACCAGGCGATTTCTCTATTTTAGTGTTTTGCAGGCGGCGCCGCACTTCTTCCTGGGTTAAGCAGGTGACATTTAATTGAGAGTTAACATTCCCCCTAATCATGTTGCCGGCCAATGGATTTTCTTGTGTAAACACTGTAGAGAAGAAGGCATTTAATACTTGTGCTTTTTCCTCATCCTCCTCCACCATTACACCCAGATTATGTGAATGAATGAAAGTGAATGAAATGTAATCAGATTGACCTTATGCGCACATTGCAGGAAAAAAAAAAGATGTGGAAGATGCTGCAAACTCTAAAATGCGTCTTCTAAAAACATGGCTGGTTACTTTCAGCTGCACAATCAGGAGAAAGTGCCGGGAAAATGCATCAAAAGCTCAATGAAATACACTGTGGAAAAAATACATTGTGCTTCACCGCTATGTTTTTCAGCAGTGTTTTTTTTAGCTGTGTTTCGCTGTCGGGCCTCATCCTTATTATCTCAATACATTGTGTACTCCACTATAAGGCTAAGGCCCCATATAGCAAGCCGTAGCAAAAAAGCACTGCGGGAACCCCCCCCCCCCCCCCCCGGCTGCAACCCATCAGAATTTCCTGCAGCGCTTTTTTCAGAAACTCCAGAGGTTTCCTGTGAGGACTTTCTGCTTCCATTATACCTATAGGGACTCTGTACGTGATTCTGTAGCTATAACTAACATGCTGCGATTTCGAAAACCGCAACAGTTTTGGAAATTGCAGCATTTCCGCTTTGTGTATTTTTCTGCAATGTGTGAATGGGATTGCACACACTATATACCTAGACACTGATATACATTCATATACCATATGTAAGCCATATATATACTTATATGAATGTATGAATACTACATATACACATACACTCACACATACACATTATTATAGCATACTGTATATACTCACATACTTGTATACAAACATACAATACTCACACAGTATACAAGACAAATACTTTAACCCTTAAGTATTATCATGGAGTCTATCATAGTGATATGTGTATGGTAGTGGTGTATGATAGACACCATGGTAGGACTTAAGGGTTAAACAAATGTACACATAAACATATTAAATATTACATTTTACTAAAAAAAAGAAAAATATATTCTCTCATTTGTGAAGCAGAAAGTGCAGCATCGCAGTAGCAGACTCCTCTCTGTCCCCACACAGTACGATGTAAGAGATGACTCCCTGCTGGGAGGGGGAGGAAGTCCGGGCAGCAGAGAAATCTCTTCATAGGATGGCAGGGGTAGGTGCAGCTGCTGTCCCTGGTGTCCTCAGTCCTCCGGATGTATACTTTCCATATATTAATAGGGTAAGTATACCACTGGCAGGGGGGGACCCTGTGTGTGTGTCAGGGCCCTGGGAAACCGACGCCATCCGGCCATCTTTAAGCATTACAGTGCTGCCGGCAGCCTGGGTCCCCGAACTGATAGTCAAGGCTCGGGGCCCACCGGGGGATTCACTGGTTCCCCGGTGGGCTAGTCCAACCCTGTAACAAACTGTGCATGTCTATATGTGTAAATGTGTGTAAGGTTAACCAATCTAGAGCAAGGTTGGACGTATCTGTACTTTCCTCAAGGACTGTGTGATACAAGTCCATTACTAGGAAGGCATTAAAGAGGTTTTACAATACTGGAAAATTGACACGAATGTTACAATCTAAAAATAAACCAGTTCTCACCTTGTTGATCCCCAGCTGGTCCAGCTCCGATGCTTCACTGCCTCCTGGTGATCTCCTGCCATCTTGTGACCACTGCTGCCAATCGTTGGCCTTAGTGGTCACAAGTCACACACCCAGCATTGCTGCTCTATGAGCTATTCGGCTTTCCGCTTTGTTACATTTAGAATGAAGCAATGATATAGATTTGAGTTTCCCATTTTTATTGGAACTGACAGGTGGTAATACATTTGTATGGACATATCACACACATGACTGAGGTTGGTGTGGCAGCATGTTCGGGTTACGACAATGCCCTTTAGCTCTGCCACGTTCCAGATGTTTGTCCAATGTGGTACATGAGTTCATCATAAATTCTGTAACTTACTGAAGGCTTTTCCATCCCAGTGGCCGCTTCTGGTGAAAAGGGGAATATTCATATCCAAACTCTGTAGACTTGCGGATAAGATCTTTATTCTTATAGCATGGGAAATATGGGGTGCAACAATCATCGGGGCCTTGTCCCAGCTCATTATTCTCAGGATAAGTCTCAGGGGAACCGTTATGTCTGGAAATCCAGGTGTCAAAAATCCTGTGTACAATATGGGAGAACAAAATTCATAAATTATGGGGTTCATGTACAGACAAAATCAATTTATGCAATAGGAGTGAGGGTCCTGCTTCCAATCTATCTGATGGAAGGGGGGACAAGAGGTAGCGGGAAAGGGGGGATAGGAGGTAGCAGGGGGTGACATAGGAGGTAGCAGGGGGTGATATAGGAGGTAGTAGGGGGGATATAGGAGGTAGAGGGGGTGATATAGGAGGTAGCAGGGGGTGATATAGGAGGTAGCAGGGGGTGATATAGGAGGTAGCGGGGGGTGATATAGGAGGTAGCAGGGGGTGATATAGGAGGTAGCGGGGGGTGACATAGGAGGTAGCGGGGGGTGATATAGGAGGTAGCAGGGGGTGATATAGGAGGTAGCGGGGGGTGATATAGGAGGTAGCGGGGGGAGATATAGGAGGTAGCGGGGGGTGATATAGGAGGTAGCAGGGGGTGATATAGGAGGTAGCAGGGGGTGATATAGGAGGTAGCAGGGGGTGATATAGGGGGTGGCAGGGGGTGATATAGGAGGTAGCAGGGGGTGATATAGGAGGTAGCGGGGGTGACATAGGAGGTAGAGGGGGGTGATATAGGAGGTAGCGGGGGGTGATATAGGAGGTAGCGGGGGGTGATATAGGAGGTAGCAGGGGGTGATATAGGAGGTAGCGGGGGGAGATATAGGAGGTAGCGGGGGGTGATATAGGAGGTAGCAGGGGGTGATATAGGAGGTAGCGGGGGTGACATAGGAGGTAGCGGGGGTGACATAGGAGGTAGAAGGGGGTGATATAGGAGGTAGCGGGGGGTGATATAGGAGGTAGCGGGGGGTGATATAGGAGGTAGCGGGGGGTGATATAGGAGGTAGCGGGGGGTGATATAGGAGGTAGCGGGGGGTGATATAGGAGGTAGCAGGGGGGGATATAGGAGGTAGCGGGGGGTGATATAGGAGGTAGCGGGGGGTGACATAGGAGGTAGCGGGGGGTGATATAGGAGGTAGCGGGGGGTGATATAGGAGGTAGCGGGGGGTGATATAGGAGGTAGCGGGGGGTGACATAGGAGGTAGCGGGGGGTGATATAGGAGGTAGCGGGGGGTGATATAGGAGGTAGCGGGGGGTGATATAGGAGGTAGCAGGGGGGGATATAGGAGGGTATCTGTACTAGTGTCAGTCTTTTGCTCCTCACTGATTTTATGGCTGTTTCTTGGCTCCGCACTGCCGCTCTCCTCATGTGTCACAGTTTGTAGATTAATTAGTTAACAAATTAAATTAGTGCTAGTTCTGTAGCTCTGATTTCCTACATAAGTAGATACAGCTTATGGGAAGCATTTCATGCAGGGGCATTTCATTTGCAGCATGCATCTTAACCAAAGTGCAGATTAACCAAAGTGCAGATTAACCATAACCGTAACTTATACATGGCACGGAACCGGCTAACCATGGCAGAACACCAGGTAAATTGCCACCTAAAACAACAAGTTTTACCTCATGGTATGCTATAGCTACACTGCCTCTTAGTATCTTAGCCATTGTCTTCCTGCAGACCTCTCCTCCATCTCTACCACCAGTACACACTATACATATCAGACCTCTCCTCCATCTCTACCACCAGTACACTATACATATCAGACCTCTCCTCCATCTACCACCAGTATACACTATACATATCAGTCCTCTCCTCCATCTCTACCACCAGTATACACTATACATGTCAGTCCTCTCCTCCATCTCTACCACCAGTATACACTATACATATCAGTCCTCTCCTCCATCTCTACCACCAGTACACTATACATATCAGTCCTCTCCTCCATCCCTACCACCAGTACACTATACATATCAGTCCTCTCCTCCATCTCTACCACCAGTATACACTATACATATCAGTCCTCTCCTCCATCTCTACCACCAGTATACACTATACATATCAGACCTCTCCTCCATCTACCACCAGTATACACTATACATATCAGTCCTCTCCTCCATCTCTACCACCAGTACACTCCATCCATGTCAGTCCTCTCCTCCATCTCTACCACCAGTACACTCCATCCATGTCAGTCCTCTCCTCCATCTCTACCACCAGTTCACTCCATCCATGTCAGACCTCTCCTCCATCTCTACCACCAGTATACACTATACATATCAGTCCTCTCCTCCATCTCTACCACCAGTATACACTATACATATCAGTCCTCTCCTCCATCTCTACCACCAGTACACTCCATCCATATCAGTCCCTCTCTTCTTCCTTCTCCCATGTACAGCTCTCACACACTTTTCAGTCTCTTTAATCTCCCCTTTACTTCTTTTAGCAGTGATACCACATATAAGCGCCCCCATAAATCACTGAACCCCCTTCTGTCTCTGTCCATGTTACTCCTCCTCGCTGCTGGGGACATCTCTCCTAACCCCGGCCCTCCTTCCTTCACTAACTCTTCTCCCTGCACACATAGAAGGCCTACAAGCCTCATCAGTATTCACCACGTTCATTCCCCTCATCTCCCCCTGTCTCTTACCTGCTCTCTCTGGAACGCTCGCTCAGTGTGTAACAAACTAGAATATATTAATAACTTATTCCTTAGTAAATCCCTCGGCCTGCTCGCCCTTACTGAGCCCTGGATCCAGCAGGCAGATACGGCCTCCCCTGCTGCTCTGTCTCATGGTGGCCTACAATTCTCACACACCTCTAGGCCTGACAACAGGCAGGGTGGTGGGGTAGGATTACTTCTGTCACCACAGTGCATTTTTCAGGCCATTCCACCGGTACCCTCACTCACATTCTCCTCATTTGCAGTCCATGCTATCAGACTTTTCCGCCCACTCTCCTTACGTGTAGCTGTGATCTACCGCCCACCTGGCTCACCCTACCAATTCTTGGACCACTTTGCTTCTTGGCTTCCCCACTTTTTATCCAGTGACATTCCTACCCTCATCATGGGTGACTGTAACATCCCTATTGCCCCCCTCACTCCCCAGCTGCCTCACAGTTTCTCTCATTAACCACTTCTCTTTCACAATGTTCTTCTTCTGCCACACATGTGGGTGGAAACACGATTGATCTGGTCTTCCATCGATTCCACACAGTTTCTAAATTTACTAACTCTTCTCTGCCCCTCTCTGATCATAATCTTCTGTCTCTCACCATCAGTGTCCTCTCCTCTTCACAAGATACACCTACCCATCACACATATAGGAACTTGCGTGCTATTGACACCCAGCACCTCTCAGATACTCTACCATCCTCTCTGTCCCCCATCTCCTCAATCTCCTGTTCCCAATCTGGCCACCAGTCACTATAATGAAACCCTTAAAAATGCATTGGATGAGATGGCTCCCCCCTCCACTCGTAAAGTCCCACATAGGAGGCAGCAGCCCTGGCACACGCCACAGACACGATTTCTTCAGCGGCGCTCTAGGTGTGCCAAACGTCTCTGGAGAAAATCACGCTCGCCTGCAGATTTCCTCCACTTCAAGTTTATGCTTAAACCATATAGTTCTGCCCTTCACCTCTCCAAACAAGACTATTTCACTGCCCTCATCTCTTCTTTCTCCAGCAACCCTAAAAGGCTTTTTGAAACTTTTCACTCCTTACTCACACCCAAGGTGCAGACGCCATTCACAGACCTCAGTGCTGATGACCTGGCCACTTATTTCCATGATAAAATTGATAAGATCCGTTAGGAAATTACTGCCCAAGCCCCAGGTGGCATTGACTCCCACACCTACGATAGTACTGATCCCCTCACCAACCGCACTTCAGACTGTCCATTCTCATCTTTTGAACCTGTTACAGAAGAGGAAGTCTCCCAACTACTTTCTTCATCTCGCCCCACAACCTGCAGCAGTGACCCCTTCCCCTCGCACCTTCCCCAATCTCTGTCGCCTGCTGTCACGACTTACCTTACTAAAATATTTAACCTCTCTCTCTCTCTTCTGGAATCTTCCCATCCTCCTTCAAGCATGCTGTTATAACTCCGCTATTGAAAAAACCCTCCCTGGACCCATCCTGTGCTGCTAACTATCGACCCGTCTCTAACCTCTCCTTCATCTCTAAACTCTTGGAACGCCTGGTCTATTCTCGTGTAATCCACTATCTCTCTGCTAACTCTCTGCTTGACCCCTTACAATCTGGTTTTCGCGCTCTGCACTCTACTGAAACGGCTCTCACAAAAGTCTCCAATGATCCCCTAATGCCTAAATCCAATTGTTACTTCTCTCTTCTTATTCTTCTGGACCTCTCTGCAGCTTTTGACACTGTTGACCATCATCTCCTCCTCACTCTGCTCCGCTCAGTCGGCCTCATGGACACTGCACTCTCCTGGTTCTCCTCTTATCTCTCAGACCGCACTTTCAGTCTATCATTCGCGGGCTCTGTTTCCTCCCCTCTTTCCCTTGCTGTTGGGGTTCCTCAGGGCTCGGTCCTCGGCCCCCTGCTCTTTTCTCTCTACACAGCCCCCATTGGACAAACCATTGCCAGATTTGGCTTCAGGTACCATCTTTATGCTGATGACACCCAATTATACACATCTTCCCGTGACATCACCCCTGCACTCATACAGAACACCAGTGACTGTCTCTCTGCTGTCTCTAATATCATGTCCTCGCTCTGACACTAAATCTCTCTAAGGCTGCATTCACACGGAGTAAACGCTGGCGTTTTTTGTGTGTTTTTTGCACATAGCGCCGCGTTTACGCCGCGTAGCGCCGCGTTAACGCCGCGTATACGCCGCGTATACGCCGGGCAACGCCACCGCTAAATAGCGCGGCGTTAACGCGGCGTATACGCGGCGTTAACGCGACGCTACGCGGCGTAAACGCGGCGCTATGTGCAAAAAACACACAAAAAACGCCAGCGTTTACTCCGTGTGAATGCAGCCTTAGACTGAACTACTACTGTTTCCACCATCTAACAGATCTGTCCCTGATATATCCATTGCAGTCTCAGGCCTTACTATAACTCCTAGGCAGTAGGCCCGCTGCCTCGGGCTCATGTGTGACGCAGACCTTTCCTTCACCCCTCATATTGAATCACTTGCACGTTCATGTCACCTCCACCTCAAAAACATCTCCAGAATACACCCTTTCCTCACCAGAGATACACTAAAGACACTTATTGTCTCTCTGATTCATTCTCGCCTTGACTACTGTAACTCCTTACTAATCCGTCTTCCCCTCACTAAACTCTCCCCTCTACAATCTACTCTGAATGCAGCAGCTCATCTATCAGGCTAGACGCTACAGCGAGGCCTCCGGTCTGTGCCGGTCACTACAGCGAGGCCTCCGGTCTGTGCCGGTCACTACAGCGAGGCCTCCGGTCTGTGCCGGTCACTACAGCGAGGCCTCCGGTCTGTGCCGGTCACTACAGCGAGGCCTCCGGTCTGTGCCGGTCACTACAGCGAGGCCTCCGGTCTGTGCCGGTCACTACAGCGAGGCCTCCGGTCTGTCCCGGTCACTACAGCGAGGCCTCCGGTCTGTGCCGGTCACTACAGCGAGGCCTCCGGTCTGTGCCAGTCGCTACATTGGCTGCCTATTCATCATAGAATAAAATATAAAGTTCTCCCCCTCCCCCACAAGGCTCTCCATAATGCTGCACCTCCATACATCTCCTCCCTCATCTCTGTCTACCGCCCAACCCGTGCTCTCCGCTCACTCAATGACCTAACACTTCCATCCTCTATTATCAGAACCTCCCCCGCTCGTATACAAGACTTCTCCCAAGCTGCACCACTTCTCTGGAATGCTCTACCCCGGACAATCAGATTAACTCCCAATTTCTACAGTTTCAAACGCAAACTAAAGACGCATCTTATCAGACCGGCCGATCACAATGTCTAACGTAAACCCTTCCCCCTCCTCTGTCCCCGCCCCCACATTACCCCACATGATATGATGTCATCTCAGGATAACTTTATAGGTCCGAGCTCCATCCACATGTTACAGGACACGACTGGTGACGGCTCATAAAGTCTTATGTTTGTGTAATGACAGTCACCTCTATTACAGAAGTGTCTGACCCCTGTATAAGTAATGCCGCCCCTGCTACCTCCTGTGTCCCCCCCTCTACCTCATAGATTGTAAGCTCTTGTGAGCAGGGCCCTCAGTCCCATTGTGTGAAATGATTTTCTTTGTAATATATCTTTCTGTCTGTATTTGAACCCTACAAATTGTACAGTGCTGCAGAATATGTTTGTGCTATATAAATAACATTTATTATTATTATTCCTATTGCACAGTCCCCGGTGAGTATTAGAGTTCCTGGTGCACAGTCCCTGATCAGTATTAGTGTTTCTGGTGCACAGTCCCTGGTGAGTATTAGTGTTTCTGGTGCACAGTCCCTGGTGAGTATTAGTGTTTCTGGTGCACAGTCCTTGGTGAGTATTAGTGTTCCTGCTGCACAGTCCCTGGTGAGTATTAGAGTTCCTGGTGCACAGTCCCTGGTGAGTATTAGTGTTTCTGGTGCACAGTCCCTGGTGAGTATTAGAGTTCCTGGTGCACAGTCCCCGGTGAGTATTAGTGTTTCTGGTGCACAGTCCCCGGTGAGTATTAGTGTTCCAGGTGCACAGTCCCTGATCAGTATTAGTGTTTCTGGTGCACAGTCCCCGGTGAGTATTAGTGTTTCTGGTGCACAGTCCCCGGTGAGTATTAGTGTTCCAGGTGCACAGTCCCTGATCAGTATTAGTGTTTCTGGTGCACAGTCCCCGGTGAGTATTAGTGTTTCTGGTGCACAGTCCCCGGTGAGTATTAGTGTTTCTGGTGCACAGTCCCTGGTGAGTATTAGTGTTTCTGGTGCACAGTCCCTGGTGAGTATTAGAGTTCCTGGTGCACAGTCCCTGATCAGTATTAGTGTTTCTGGTGCACAGTCCCTGGTGAGTATTAGTGTTTCTGGTGCACAGTCCCTGGTGAGTATTAGTGTTCCAGGTGCACAGTCCCTGATCAGTATTAGTGTTTCTGGTGCACAGTCCCTGGTGAGTATTAGTGTTTCTGGTGCACAGTCCCTGATCAGTATTAGTGTTCCTGGTGCACAGTCCCTGGTGAGTATTAGTGTTCCTGGTGCACAGTCCCTGGTGAGTATTAGTGTTCCTGGTGCACAGTCCCTGGTGAGTATTAGTGTTCACAGGACACGACTGGTGACGGCTCATAAAGTCTTATGTTTGTGTAATGACAGTCACCTCTATTACAGAAGTGTCTGACCCCTGTATAAGCAATGCCGCCCCTGCTACCTCCTGTGTCACCCCCTCTACCTCATAGATTGTAAGCTCTTGTGAGCAGGGCCCTCAGTCCCATTGTGTGAAATGATTTTCTTTGTAATATATCTTTCTGTCTGTATTTGAACCCTACATATTCTGTATTAGTGTTTCTGGTGCACAGTCCCTGGTGAGTATTAGTGTTTCTGGTGCACAGTCCCTGATCAGTATTAGTGTTTCTGGTGCACAGTCCCTGATCAGTATTAGTGTTTCTGGTGCACAGTCCCTGGTGAGTATTAGTGTTCCTGGTGCACAGTCCCTGGTGAGTATTAGTGTTTCTGGTGCACAGTCCCCGGTGAGTATTAGTGTTCCAGGTGCACAGTCCCTGATCAGTATTAGAGTTTCTGGTGCACAGTCCCTGGTGAGTATTAGTGTTCTTATTGCACAGTCCCTGATCAGTATTAGAGTTTCTGGTGCACAGTCCCTGGTGAGTATTAGAGTTCCTGGTGCACAGTCCCTGATCAGTATTAGAGTTCCTGGTGCACAGTCCCTGGTGAGTATTAGTGTTCTTATTGCACAGTCCCTGATCAGTATTAGAGTTTCTGGTGCACAGTCCCTGGTGAGTATTAGAGTTCCTGGTGCACAGTCCCTGATCAGTATTAGAGTTCCTGGTGCACAGTCCCTGGTGAGTATTAGTGTTCTTATTGCACAGTCCCTGATCAGTATTAGAGTTCCTGGTGCACAGTCCCTGGTGAGTATTAGTGTTCTTATTGCACAGTCCCTGATCAGTATTAGAGTTTCTGGTGCACAGTCCCTGGTGAGTATTAGAGTTCCTGGTGCACAGTCCCTGATCAGTATTAGAGTTCCTGGTGCACAGTCCCTGGTGAGTATTAGTGTTCTTATTGCACAGTCCCTGATCAGTATTAGAGTTTCTGGTGCACAGTCCCTGGTGAGTATTAGAGTTCCTGGTGCACAGTCCCTGATCAGTATTAGTGTTTCTGGTGCACAGTCCCTGGTGAGTATTAGAGTTCCTGGTGCACAGTCCCTGATCAGTATTAGTGTTTCTGGTGCACAGTCCCTGGTGAGTATTAGAGTTCCTGGTGCACAGTCCCTGATCAGTATTGGTGTATATGTTGTGTCGTCCCTGTTGTGTATTGGTGTTTCTAGTTCTCGGGCAGTATTAATGTTTCTGTCATGCAATTTCTGGTGAATATTAGTGTTTCTAGTGCACAACCCCTGTTTCTTGTGCTCCGTTCCAGTTTGATGCAATTCATACTCACCCCCTTTGAAAAGTGGCTAAAACACAAACTACAGGGGCAATGTTTGGTACATAGTAAGCAAATTTTCTGCTGCTTTCAGTTTCGTGAATCTGCCCGGCGAGTTTGATGTTGATATAACATGATAAAGGTTTTATTCTGACACTCACTTGTCAATGAAGCCGTGATGCAAGATGAATATTGGGTCATTGCCAGAAATTGGTATCTGGGACATGGTGCCCCCCAAGTATATATGGACCAGGTTGTGTAAACTCCTCTTTAGAGTGATCCCATCTGGTGCCAAAAAGCCTAGAAAAAGATTAGAAAATAAAGGACGTTCTTTTGGTGCCATAATCACAGAAATGTAAAACATCAGATCCTTACAATAGACTGAAGATCAGTGAGGGGTCTTATCACATGAAGTATATAATAACATCCAAAGTCTCCTAACGAATCCGAACAAGTGTGTGTGACTCAGACTCGGACTTTAGCATCACCTGACATCAGATAACAGCCAATAGACAGTGGAAAGGGGACACCTTACAATGCTGATGTCATAAACAGTATATAAGCTAGTTACAGTAATGGAGGAGATAGTGATAGGTCTGTGATACATCTCACTACATCATACAGAGTACAGGGCTGATGTCATATACACTATATAAGGTGACATTACAGTAATGGTGGAGATAGTGATAGTTATAGGTCTGTGATACAGTTTAACTGTATTTCTCTCTACCTGTTATTATCAATCAAGCATTCTGTTGGTTTGTCTCTAAGCATTTTGTAGCCATTATATCAGTTGTGATACCTGTCTGTACACCCTGCCGGGCTCCCCCTGTCTGTACACCCTGCCGGGCTCCCCCTGTCTGTACACCCTGCCGTGCTCCCCCTGTCTGTACACCCTGCCGGGCTCCCCCTGTCTGTACACCCTGCCGGGCTCCCCCTGTCTGTACACCCTGCCGCGCTCCCCCTGTCTGTACACCCTGCCGCGCTCCCCCTGTCTGTACACCCTGCCGGGCTCCCCCTGTCTGTACACCCTGCCGGGCTCCCCCTGTCTGTACACCCTGCCGGGCTCCCCCTGTCTGTACACCCTGCCGGGCTCCCCCTGTCTGTACACCCTGCCGGGCTCCCCCTGTCTGTACACCCTGCCGGGCTCCCCCTGTCTGTACAACCTGCCGGGCTCCCCCTGTCTGTACACCCTGCCGTGCTCCCCCTGTCTGTACACCCTGCCGGGCTCCCCCTGTCTGTACACCCTGCCGCGCTCCCCCTGTCTGTACACCCTGCCGCGCTCCCCCTGTCTGTACACCCTGCCGGGCTCCCCCTGTCTGTACACCCTGCCGGGCTCCCCCTGTCTGTACACCCTGCAGGGCTCCCCCTGTCTGTACACCCTGCCGCGCTCCCCCTGTCTGTACACCCTGCCGCGCTCCCCCTGTCTGTACACCCTGCCGCGCTCCCCCTGTCTGTACACCCTGCCGCGCTCCCCCTGTCTGTACACCCTGCCGGGCTCCCCCTGTCTGTACACCCTGCCGGGCTCCCCCTGTCTGTACACCCTGCCGGGCTCCCCCTGTCTGTACACCCTGCCGGGCTCCCCCTGTCTGTACACCCTGCCGGGCTCCCCCTGTCTGTACACCCTGCCGGGCTCCCCCTGTCTGTACACCCTGCCGGGCTCCCCCTGTCTGTACACCCTGCCGGGCTCCCCCTGTCTGTACACCCTGCCGGGCTCCCCCTGTCTGTACACCCTGCTGCGCTCTCCCTGTCTGTACACCCTGCCGCGCTCCCCCTGTCTGTACACCCTGCCGGGCTCCCCCTGTCTGTACACCCTGCCGGGCTCCCCCTGTCTGTACACCCTGCCGGGCTCCCCCTGTCTGTACACCCTGCCGGGCTCCCCCTGTCTGTACACCCTGCCGCGCTCCCCCTGTCTGTACACCCTGCCGGGCTCCCCCTGTCTGTACACCCTGCCGGGCTCCCCCTGTCTGTACACCCTGCCGGGCTCTCCCTGTCTGTACACCCTGCCGTGCTCCCCCTGTCTGTACACCCTGCCGGGCTCCCCCTGTCTGTACACCCTGCCGGGCTCCCCCTGTCTGTACACCCTGCCGGGCTCCCCCTGTCTGTACACCCTGCTGCGCTCCCGCTGTCTGTACACCCTGCTGCGCTCCCCCTGTCTGTACACCCTGCCGGGCTCCCCCTGTCTGTACACCCTGCCGTGCTCCCCCTGTCTGTACACCCTGCCGGGCTCTCCCTGTCTGTACACCCTGCCGGGCTCCCCCTGTCTGTACACCCTGCCGGGCTCCCCCTGTCTGTACACCCTGCCGCGCTCCCCCTGTCTGTACACCCTGCCGGGCTCCCCCTGTCTGTACACCCTGCCGTGCTCCCCCTGTCTGTACACCCTGCTGGGCTCCCCCTGGTCTCATTTCCTTTACTTTGATTCTGGCCTGAATGTGTCTGCTTATATGCACAGCCCACTTACACCTGATAGACATCTGACAAACTTTGGCTTGTATAAATGTAAGACCTCTGGTCATTTGGCAATCCTGTGTGCATCTAAGTGTAGCTTCAGAATTGAACCAGAAGGTAACACAATCCAACTGCTGTAACAGAAATGCTTCTCACTTTAATCACTGTTGTTCTCCCAATCCTTGTAAAAACCACTTTTCCACCCCAAACCAGCCTGGTCAGTAATTACCTCCTCATCTCTCCCTCTCTCCTACCCCACCATATCACTTTCTCTGCTCCTCACAAACCTGCAGGCTTTCTGCCCCAGACACATACAACCCCCCCGCAGCCTCTCCTACCATCACCTGCTGTCACTCTCCCTGCTCCTCCTTACTTCTGGTGACATATCTCCTAACCCTGGACCTCCCCAGCGAATCCCCACACCTGGCGCTAGCACACGGAACCTCCGAAATCTCCTACCAATCACACTCACCCCTACCCCTCCCCCCGCCCTCCCTGGTGCACTATGGAATGCCCGCTCCGTATGTAATAAACTTACCTACATCCACAACCTTTTTATTCTTAATAAACTTACATTTCTCTGTCTCACAGAAACATGGCTGACCCCCTCAGACACCGCTTCCCCCGCCGCCCTCTCCTATGGAGGTCTGCACTTCTCACATACCCCCCCCCCCCGCCCCAACAACAAACCTGGTGGAGGTGTAGGCGTCCTCCTGACAGACAAGTGCTCATTTGCCCCTATCCAGGCGCTACCTGCCCTCACCCTTTGAAGTGCACGCTGTTCGTATCTACTCACCCTCCAACCGGCCGTCATATATCGACCGCCGGGACCTACCGCTGCCTTCATCGACCACTTCACCACCTGGCTCACACACTTCCTATCCACAGACACCCCCACCATCATCATGGGCGACTTCAACATCCCCATTAACACAGACCCCCCCCCACCTCCAGTCTCCTGTCCCTCACCGCCTCCTTTGGTCTCTCCCAATGGTCCTCCTCTGCCACCCACATAAAGGGGGCACACTAGACCTAATATTCACCTGCCTCTGCTCCATATGCAACCTCTCTAACTCTCCATCCACGCTCTCTGACCACAACCTGCTGACATTCTCTGCCCTCTCCTCTCCAATAGACACCCCAACCTCTAAACCAACACGCCCCCGCAGGAACCTCCACCGCCTTGACACCTGCACCCTCTCAGACTCTCTCCTACCACTCGCTGACATCTCCTCACTCCAGGACACAGATGCCGCTGCTGCCTTCTATAATACCACCATTACCTCAGCCCTTGATTCTGTAGCCCCCTACACATACACCAGAGCTCAACCGATCAATAGACAACCCTGGCACACTGACCTGACTAAAAAACTGAGACGTGCCTCGCGGGTTGCAGAACGCCTCTGGAAGAAAAGCCACTCCCAGGAGGATTTCCTCAGGTACAAAGAAGCTGTGCTCTCATTTAAGAACACACTCACCTCTGCAAAGCAGGTCTACTTCACCACACTCATATCTTCACTCTCTCGCAACCCCAAACAGCTCTTCTCCACCTTCAACTCCCTCCTCCGTCCTCCCGCCCCCCCTCCGACATCACTTATCTCAGCTGACGACTTCGCCTCTTACTTTAAAACTAAAATTGACACCATCAGAGACAGCCTCACCCTACTCCCCCGACAACCCCTCTACCCAACTACTCGCTGCTCCCCATCCCTGACCTGTTTCTCCTCCATAACTGACGAAAAACTCTCCTCCCTAATCTCCAAATCCCACCTCACCTCCTGCGTGCTTGACCCGATCCAGTCACATTTCATCCCCAAACTCGCTGAAGTCATTACTCCAGCTCTAACCCATCTCTTCAATCTATCCTAACCAATGGATCCTTCCCCTCAGCCTTCAAACACGCCACTGTCACACCTATACTTAAGAAACCGTCCCTCGCCCCGTCCTCTCCTGCCAACTATCGTCCCATCTCACTGCTCCCGTACGCCTCAAAACTTCTTGAGCAGCATGTCCACTCCGAACTCTCCTCCTATCTCTCATCCAACCTGCTCTTTGACAGACTTCAGTCAGGCTTCAGACCCCGGCACTCCACTGAAACTGCCCTAACAAAAGTCACTAACGACCTGCTAACCGCCAAAGCCAAGCGCCATTACTCTGTCCTCCTCCTCCTCGACCTCTCCTCTGCCTTTGACACAGTTGACCACTCCCTCCTGTTAGAAATTCTCTCATACTTTGGTATCTCAGACCTGGCCCATTCCTGGATCTCCTCATACCTCACCGACCGCACATTCAGCGTCTCCCACTCGCACACCACCTCATCACCTCGCCCTCTCTCTGTAGGTGTCCCCCCAAGGCTCCGTCCTAGGACCCCTCCTGTTCTCCATCTACACCCTTGGCCTGGGCCAACTCATTGAATCTCATGGCTTTCAGTACCACTGCTATGCCGATGACACCCAAATCTACATCTCTGGACCAGACATGACCTCCCTGCTGGCCAGAATTCCAGATTGTTTAGCGGCCGTAGCCTCCTTCCTCTCCTCCCGCTTTCTCAAACTCAACATGGAGAAAACAGAGTTTATCATCTTCAGCCCATCCTGTATGGCCCCTCCATCTGACCCATCCATCAAAGTTAATGGAACCACAATTACCCCTGTCCCACAGGCCCGATGCCTTGGGGTAACCCTGGACTCTGACCTATCCTTCAAGCCACATATTCAAGCCCTCAACACCTCCTGCCGCCTCCAGCTCAAGAACATCCACCGAATTCGCCCCTTCCTCACCCAGGAAACTACCAAGATGCTCGTCCAGGCCCTCATAATCTCCCGCCTAGACTACTGCAACACCCTTCTCCATGGACTCCCAGCAAACACCCTCGCCCCCCTCCAGTCCACCCTAAACTGCGCTGCTCGCTTAATCCACCTCACCCCCCGATCTTCATCAGCTGCTCCCCTCTGCCAGTCCCTCCACTGGCTACCTATAGCCCAGCGAATGGAGGTCCAGCTACTAACGCTAACATACAAAGCCATCCACAACCTGTCCCCTCCATATATCTCTGACCTCGTCCTCAACCTGTCCCCTCCATATATCTCTGACCTCATCCTCACCTGTCCCCTCCATATATCTCTGACCTCATCCTCACCTGTCCCCTCCATATATCTCTGACCTCACCTGTCCCCTCCATATATCTCTGACCTCATCCTCACCTGTCCCCTCCATATATCTCTGACCTCATCCTCACCTGTCCCCTCCATATATCTCTGACCTCACCTGTCCCTTCCATATATCTCTGACCTCATCCTCACCTGTCCCCTCCATATATCTCTGACCTCACCTGTCCCCTCCATATATCTCTGACCTCATCCTCACCTGTCCCCTCCATATATCTCTGACCTCATCCTCACCTGTCCCCTCCATATATCTCTGACCTCATCCTCACCTGTCCCCTCCATATATCTCTGACCTCATCCTCACCTGTCCCCTCCATATATCTCTGACCTCACCTGTCCCCTCCATATATCTCTGACCTCATCCTCACCTGTCCCCTCCATATATCTCTGACCTCATCCTCACCTGTCCCCTCCATATATCTCTGACCTCACCTCTCACCTGTCCCCTCCATATATCTCTGACCTCACCCTCACCTGTCCCCTCCATATATCTCTGACCTCATCCTCACCTGTCCCCTCCATATATCTCTGACCTCACCTGTCCCCTCCATATATCTCTGACCTCATCCTCACCTGTCCTCTCCATATATCTCTGAACTATTCTTCCACTACCTGCCCACACGTAACCTCAGATCCTCCAATGACCTCCTACTCCGCTCTGCCCTCATCCGCTCCTCACACAACCGTCTCCAAGATTTCTCCCGTGCATCCCCCATACTCTGGAACTCCTTACCACGACACATAAGACTGATCCCCACAATCACAGGATTCAAGAAGGCCCTGAAGACTCCCCTATTCAGGAAGGCCTACACCCCCCAATAACACTATCACCGCACCGCCATCTGTACAGTCTCCCCCTCTCCTTCTGTCTCTACCCCCTTCCCTCATAGACTGTAAGCCCTCGCGGGCAGGGCCCTCTACCCCACTGTGCCAGGCGGTCATTGTTAGTATGATATCTACCTGTATATTCTGTGTATTGTATGTAACCCCCAAATGTAAAGCACCATGGAATTAATATAATAATAATAATAATAAAAATCTCACTACATCACACAGAGCACAGGTCTGATGTCATATACACTATATAAGGAGACATTACAGTAATGGTGGAGATAGTGATAGGTCTGTGATACATCTCACTACATCATACAGAGCACAATGAAACCACACGGATCCCACAGACTATAATGGGGTCCATGTGTTTTCCGTGCAGTGTCCTCATGAATCATGTGGTGAGAAAAATACTTCAAGCACTCCTTTTCTCTCCGCGTGATTCGTGCGGACATGAAGAGGCTCCTGTGCAGCTCTGTCCTGTCTATCAGGCCGGTGACAGTGACAAGGAGAGGTCCTCTACACCCAGACCAGTGACAAGGGGACGTCCTCTACACCCAGACCAGTGACAAGGGGACGTCCTCTACACCCAGACCAGTGACAGTGACAAGGGGATGTCCTCTACACCTAGACCGGTGACAGTGACAAGGGGACTTCCTCTACACCTAGACCAGTGACAGTGACAAGGGGACGTCCTCTACACCTAGACCAGTGACAAGGAGAGGTCCTCTACACCCAGACCAGTGACAGTGACAAGGGGACGTCCTCTACACCTAGACCAGTGACAGTGACAAGGGGACGTCCTCTACACCTAGACCAGTGACAAGGGGACGTCCTCTACACCCAGACCAGTGACAGTGACAAGGGGACGTCCTCTACACCTAGACCAGTGACAAGGGGACGTCCTCTACACCCAGACCAGTGACAGTGACAAGGGGACAGTCTCTACACCTAGACCAGTGACAAGGAGAGGTCCTCTACACCCAGACCAGTGACAGTGACAAGGGGACGTCCTCTACACCTAGACCAGTGACAGTGACAAGGGGACGTCCTCTACACCTAGACCAGTGACAAGGGGACGTCCTCTACACCCAGACCAGTGACAGTGACAAGGGGACGTCCTCTACACCTAGACCAGTGACAGTGACAAGGGGACGTCCTCTACACCTAGACCAGTGACAAGGGGACGTCCTCTACACCCAGACCAGTGACAGTGACAAGGGGACGTCCTCTACACCTAGACCGGTGACAGTGACAAGGGGATGTTCTCTACACCTAGACCAGTGACTATGACAAGAGGACATCCTCTACACCTAGACCGGAGACAGTGACAAAGGCGCGTCCTCGACACCTGTGACAGTGACAAGGGGACGTCCTCTACACTTAGACCAGTGACAAGGGGACGTCCTCTACACCTAGACCGGTGACAGTGACAAGAGGACGTCCTCTACACCTAGACCGGTGACAGTGACAAGGGGACGTCCTCTACACCTAGACCAGTGACAGTGACAAGGGGACGTCCTCTACACCTAGACCAGTGACAAGGGGACGTCCTCTACACCCAGACCAGTGACAGTGACAAGGGGACGTCCTCTACACCTAGACCAGTGACAGTGACAAGGGGACGTCCTCTACACCTAGACCAGTGACAAGGGGACGTCCTCTACACCTAGACCAGTGACAGTGACAAGGAGACGTCCTCTACACCTAGTCCAGTGACAAGGGGACGTCCTCTACACCTAGACCGGTGACAGTGACAAGGGGACGTCCTCTACACCCAGACCAGTGACAGTGACAAGAGGACGTCCTCTACACCTAGTCCAGTGACAAGGGGACGTCCTCTACACCCAGACCAGTGACAGTGACAAGAGGACGTCCTCTACACCTAGACCGGTGACAGTGACAAGGGGATGTTCTCTACACCTAGACCAGTGACTATGACAAGAGGACATCCTCTACACCTAGACCGGAGACAGTGACAAAGGCGCGTCCTCGACACCTGTGACAGTGACAAGGGGACGTCCTCTACACTTAGACCAGTGACAAGGGGACGTCCTCTACACCTAGACCGGTGACAGTGACAAGAGGACGTCCTCTACACCTAGTCCAGTGACAAGGGGACGTCCTCTACACCCAGACCAGTGACAGTGACAAGGGGACGTCCTCTACACCTAGACCGGTGACAGTGACAAGGGGATGTTCTCTACACCTAGACCAGTGACTATGACAAGAGGACATCCTCTACACCTAGACCGGAGACAGTGACAAAGGCGCGTCCTCGACACCTGTGACAGTGACAAGGGGACGTCCTCTACACTTAGACCAGTGACAAGGGGACGTCCTCTACACCTAGACCGGTGACAGTGACAAGAGGACGTCCTCTACACCTAGACCGGTGACAGTGACAAGGGGACGTCCTCTACACCTAGACCAGTGACAGTGACAAGGGGACGTCCTCTACACCTAGACCAGTGACAAGGGGACGTCCTCTACACCCAGACCAGTGACAGTGACAAGGGGACGTCCTCTACACCTAGACCAGTGACAGTGACAAGGGGACGTCCTCTACACCTAGACCAGTGACAAGGGGACGTCCTCTACACCTAGACCAGTGACAGTGACAAGGAGACGTCCTCTACACCTAGTCCAGTGACAAGGGGACGTCCTCTACACCTAGACCGGTGACAGTGACAAGGGGACGTCCTCTACACCCAGACCAGTGACAGTGACAAGAGGACGTCCTCTACACCTAGTCCAGTGACAAGGGGACGTCCTCTACACCCAGACCAGTGACAGTGACAAGAGGACGTCCTCTACACCTAGACCAGTGACAGTGACAAGGGGACGTCCTCTACACCCAGACCAGTGACAGTGACAAGGGGACGTCCTCTACACCTAGTCCAGTGACAAGGGGACGTCCTCTACACCCAGACCACTGACAGTGACAAGGGGACGTCCTCTACACCTAGTCCAGTGACAAGGGGACGTCCTCTACACCTAGACCGGTGAAAGTGACAAGGGGACGTCCTCTACACCTAGACCGGTGACAGTGACAAGGGGACGTCCTCTACACCTAGACCGGTGACAGTGACAAGGGGACGTCCTCTACACCTAGACCAGTGACAAGAGGACGTCCTCTACACCTAGACCGGTGACAAGGGGACGTCCTCTACACCTAGACCGGTGACAAGGGGACGTCCTCTACACCCAGACCAGTGACAGTGACAAGGGGACGTCCTCTACACCTAGACCGGTGACAGTGACAAGGGGATGTTCTCTACACCTAGACCAGTGACTATGACAAGAGGACATCCTCTACACCTAGACCGGAGACAGTGACAAAGGCGCGTCCTCGACACCTGTGACAGTGACAAGGGGACGTCCTCTACACCTAGACCAGTGACAAGGGGACGTCCTCTACACCTAGACCGGTGACAGTGACAAGGGGACGTCCTCTACACCTAGACCGGTGACAGTGACAAGGGGACGTCCTCTACACCTACACTGGTGAAAGTGACAAGAGGACGTCCTCTACACCTACACCGGTGAAAGTGACAAGGGGACGTCCTCTACACCTACACCGGTGACAGTGACAAGAGGACGTCCTCTACACCTAGACCGGTGACAGTGACAAGAGGACGTCCTCTACACCTAGACCGGTGAAAGTGACAAGAGGACGTCCTCTACACCTAGACCGGTGACAGTGACAAGGGGACGTCCTCTACACCTACACTGGTGAAAGTGACAAGAGGACGTCCTCTACACCTACACCGGTGAAAGTGACAAGGGGACGTCCTCTACACCTAGACCAGTGACAAGGGGACGTCCTCTACACCTACACCGGTGAAAGTGACAAGGGGACGTCCTCTACACCTAGACCAGTGACAAGGGGACGTCCTCTACACCTAGACCGGTGACAGTGACAAGGGGACGTCCTCTACACCTAGACCGGTGACAGTGACAAGGGGACGTCCTCTACACCTAGACCGGTGACAAGGGGACGTCCTCTACACCTACACCGGTGAAAGTGACAAGGGGACGTCCTCTACACCTAGACCAGTGACAAGGGGACGTCCTCTACACCTAGACCGGTGACAGTGACAAGAGGACGTCCTCTACACCTAGACCAGTGACAAGGGGACGTCCTCTACACCTAGACCAGTGACAAGGGGACGTCCTCTACACCTAGACCGGAGACAGTGACAAAGGCGCGTCCTCTACACCTGTGACAGTGAACAGAGAAATATTCCAGGATATAGGTTTTAGATATTGGTAAAAACACATTGATCCAGGGTTTTATACTGCTGGTCAGATTTGGAGTCTGGAAGGAGTTTTTTTTTTCCCCCTGAAATGGGGCAAGTGACATTAGCCTCATAGGGATTTGAAGAGGTCAGTGTAGGGTTATAGGTTGGACTTGATGGACCTATGTATTCATCCAACCTTTTCCAGTATGTAACTATGTAAACCAGGCTCAAGGTGTGATAAATTGGTAGAGTCAGCAGATATTTGTGGGCCTACAGGCTTCTGGGATGTTTATCTGCTACCGATGACCTGACAGAGTTATCCTCTGAACGTTTTTCCTATTTCACCCTCACTTCTGAGTTTTCATAGCACGCACCTTCTAGAGAATTCCGGAAACTACGTAGAGATGTTTCGTTGAACGGGGGAGTATCAAAATCTTTCAGCTTCAGTGCGTTTTCAACATCTTCAAAAGTGGGCAAATTGGGAGCATAGGGTGTGGTGCCCGGTCTCCTGTGTAGCCTTTCCATCTTGTATTCAGCATCTGCCAAAGGGCAGTATTCATCTGGAAAATTGAAACCGCTGCATATGGCCTGGAGAAAAGAGAAGAAGAGAAACATGATTTTTTTTTTTTTTTTTTTCTCACCATTTCACAAATAGTACAGATAAAGGTAACGTGCTTTGTGAAATACTTTAGTGACGTGCAGGGGTTCCCCAAAGATTATCTGCAACCCCCCCAGTGAATCTTTGGACAAACTACATTTCCCATGATTCATCTGCATGCTCTCACTTGCTGTGTTTGCTGCTCACAGGGGGGAGCTAGACGAAGCGTCACAGCAGCATCATGTGATCTCCGATGTTACAGGGATATCATACCTGTGATTTAAAGGGGTATTCCCACGTCACATACTCACCAGTCTTCACTGCTGTAAAATCTTCTTTCTTCCTGGTTTCTTGCATCATTTTGTGGGTGGGGTTTCACATGCAACCTGCCGTTTAGTTCTGCCCCCAAATTAGCATGTAGTTCCGTCCACCCATATTGGACTATGAAGTACAGGCAGCAGCAACTCCATTCTGTGTTACATACAGACACTGCCTGTCTCTGCCATAATGAACACAATTGTATTAGCTAGCCTGATAACTGGGAGAACAGAAGAAATGAAAGCAGCTCCTCTCCCCTATCTGATAGCAGGACCTAGGTCATGTGGTGCAGACACAGGAATAGCTAGATACACAGGCTCGCTCCCTGCACTTAGCCCCTCCTCCCTCCCCCTGAGAGCAGCAGATACATCACTGGACTCATGAGCAGCTAAGTCAGGGGCTGTGGCCACAATGAATTGAATAAAGTAAGATGGTGGACAAACAAAGCCGTTGTGCTGAAGCAGTGTATTTAGGAAAAGTCTTACATCCACACTAACAAGCAGTATAGATAGGAGCCTTGTGATGGGACAACCCCTTTAAGAAGCAGTATAGATAGGATCCTTGTGATGGGACAACCCCTTTAATTGCAGGGGGGAGAGGCATTCAGAGAGTGAGAGCAGGCAGATGCATCATGGGAAATGTAGTTTGTCCGCAGATTCATTACATGTAAATAACAGGGGTACAAGTAAAATAACGCCACGCAAAGGCTATTGACGGTAACGGTGAGGGTGTAGAACTGCTGTGGATGGATTTGCAGATAATATTTAGAAGTTGGAGAACCCCATTGATTTTTTTTTTCTTGCTCTTCTCACTCTCTGCATTCACTGCTCATTCACATACATAGAAGGATCTCTCATATCTCTTTGTTTTCTCTGCCTTTAGGAGATGTCCTGCTCCTACCACTCCTATACTCCACCATGAATTATCATCTTTACAGACCTCCACCATATATCATCATCTAAGTAGGCCCCCACCATATATTCTCAACTATACAGACCTCCAACATGTATTACCATACAGACAGCGGCGATACTAAAGTCTTGTGGGCCCTGGTGCAATCTTTTGTCTGGGGCCCCTACCTCATCCATACAGTGAATTCTTGATAGTGATGGTGCTAATGCCCCTTAGTGGGGTTTGGGTAATCTGGGGGTCTCTTTGGTTTATGGGCCAGATGGAAGCTGCAATCTCAATACTGATGCCACTGCTTATGGGCCCCCTAAGGCTCCTGGGCCCTGGTGCGACTGCATCCTCTGCCACCCTTCAAGATACACCCCTGCATACAGACCTCTGCTATACTTATCATCCAAAAAGCCTCCACTACATATTATCATCTATCCAGACCTCCAATATGTATTGTCATTAATGCAGACTGCTGGAGTGGTGGGGGGGGGGAGGGGTATTTGGAATGAACGGGGTTAATTCCTTGTATCCTGATGTGTGTATGTAAGGGCAGACATAATGTATCTGGCTCTCTGCTCCTGTGTTGTTTGGCAAGCAGTGTAGTAGCCCCGATCTCTATAGTCATATGCTTGTGTTGTAGGTGGTGGGCATAGGTGGTGGCCAGACGGCTAGGAGTGTATGTGGTGGCCAGACGGCTAGGAGTGTATGTGGTGGCCAGACGGCTAGGATTGTATGTGGTCTTCTGATCCATATAGAGCCCATATGATATTCCCATCTTTACCAATGTCTTCTTCAGATAAAATTCTTCCCTGCTTGCCGTAGTAAATCCAGACGACCGTGTTACTGTTATTGCCCTTATTCTTATTCTTTCATGAGATCTTTAAAGGGATTCTATCATTAAAACCCTTGTTCTTTTCTTCTCCCTAACACGTCAGAATAGCCTTAAGAAATGACAGTATTGTAAGCGGCATTTTCTTGTGGCCGGCGGGCATGCGCAGTTGGCTTTGCCCTAGGCCCGAGGCCTAGAAGTTTGAAGCCAACCCCCAGAAAAAGATGTGTGAAGACCCTGTTCCTGAAGAAGATGGAGGCGGCGCTGGAGAGTTCTCTCGCAGCATTGGGGACGCCCCCAGTGCTGTTTGAGCGCTGGGGCCTGCCCCCAGTGCTGCAAGAGAACTCATTTGCATACCGTCAAAAAACGGGATTTTAACCGAACAGCATGGCGGAGAAGACCTCTAAAGGTAGGAGAAGAATATGCTTTCTTAAGGCTATTCCGTCGTGTTAATGAGAAAAAAAAGGTTTTTAATAGTAGAATCCCTTTAAAGCCAATAACATTTCCTCCCTTCTCTTATCTGCTCCCTTGTTATAAAGATCTCCGCCTGTCTCCTCCTGTCTCCACGGACCAATATTCAGAAATGTGGATAATAATAAAATATATATGTATTAAAATTAGTGTCATTTAGTCTTACCTTCCAAAAAGAAAAGTGGGAGTAGGGATTAAGAACCCCTTGGGCATCATTAGATCCCATCAGTTCGTCAGTGCAGATAGAGCAATTCTTCTCCCCCCTCCAGTCATAGTATGGAATGGCAAAATCTTCATCTCCGGTCATAAGTTGCATTTGTCTTTCCAAGAACAGAAGACCTAGACGATGCCATCCAGGAAATGCGGGCCCTTGATGGGCATAATTCTTATTAGGGTCAAATGTGCTATTGATCATGACGGGTTTCATGGAGTAATAGTGCATCCATGCAAAGACATCATAGAGAGAGGCATCTACAAAGCGGTAAGTCTCACGGTGATGTCGGTCTCCTGTGCTCAGGACAACAAAATCTTGACTTTTTGTGGTCTTCGCCAAGGCCAAGTAACTGAATAATCTTTTCTGTTCCACAACTGACAGTTCTCGAATTTCTCTCCTTATGATCATCTTCTTTCTGTCACATTTCTCACCATGATAGCCAAATTTGCAGTCGCCACAATCAAAACCACTATAATTTCCGTAGCACTCGCAGGTATAGTCATAATAATGTCGTGGCCAGTCTAGTCGATCATCGTCATGTTGGGGAATCTTTTGTTTTGTGATCCAGCTTCGGCATCTACCACGACCTGACAGTGAACCACATGGACTTTTGTCCTTCCAAAGTGGACAACAACTCTTGGTGCGAAAAGAAGCTTCAGTTGTGCAGACTCTGGGGAACTGACTCTCCACACAGCAAAGGCAAATAGTGAGGAAGATGATGATGCCAACCACAACTTTTTGAAGATGTTGAATTCCTAGTTAGAAAAAACGTGAAACAATGTTACTACTATTAAGTTTAGTGTTACCCATTTTACTATTAGACAATGAGTAAAGGGGATAAAAAGTCAGTGTTTTTTAGAGATTTTCTAAATAGGAGCAGTAAAAAACATTTACCTTATTGGAATAAGTGGCCAGAAATCCTAGAAAGCCAGTATGGCAACTAAAACAGTAAGGAGTGCAATGAGGGATAAAAGGAAGCATTTACAGTCAGTGCCGGCGTCAGGGGGGAGGGCTACATCCTTAGGGGCCCCCATTTCCTTAGGGGCCCCCATTTCCTTAGGGGCCGCCACATCCTTAGGGGCCCCCACATCCTTAGGGGCCCCCACATCCTTAGGGGCCCCATACTTTCACTACCATTAGGACTAGATCAGCAGCAGAGAAATCAATGCCAGTTGCAGGGGCTGCCAATCACTGCTTGTAAAAGTTTCCCCGCACTTAGCAGTATCCTGTGCCTCTCCTCCTCCTCCTCCTCCTCCTCCTCCCCTCACACTCAGATGCTGGTGAGGAGGAGGAGGAGGAGAAGTCCTGTCAGATATTACAGCTTTCTCTACTGCCATACAGAGCTTCACCTGAGTCTCCTCCCATGACCTCTGCACCCAGACATTCAGCCAAATGTAATTGTATATTTTTGGGTAAAATATGTATAGATGTTTATATTTGTTTACAGGCCTACAACTTACTGAATACGTATTATTAACTCTTTCTTGCTGGATTTAAAAAAAAAAATCAATTCTGGCATTGCGTTTCACCTTTTAATTTTTTTGCCATGCAGTGTACAGTATAAGTAACATGTGACTGTTATTCTGCAGGTCGGTACGGTTACGGCGTGCAGTGTACAGTATAAGTAACATGTGACCGTTATTCTGGGGGTCGGTACGGCTACAGCATGCAGTGTACAGTATAAGTAACATGTGACTGTTATTCTGGGGGTCGGTACGGTTACGGCGTGCAGTGTACAGTATAAGTAACATGTGACTGTTATTCTGGGGGTCGGTACGGTTACGGCGTGCAGTGTACAGTATAAGTAACATGTGACTGTTATTCTGTGGGTCGGTACGGTTACGGCGTGCAGTGTACAGTATAAGTAACATGTGACCTTTATTCTGCGGGTCGGTATGGTTACGGTGTGCAGTGTACAGTATAAGTAACATGTGACCTTTATTCTGTGGGTCGGTATAGTTACGGCGTGCAGTGTACAGTATAAGTAACATGTGACTGTTATTCTGTGGGTCGGTACGGTTACGGTGTGCAGTGTACAGTATAAGTAACATGTGACCGTTATTCTGCAGGTCGGTACGGTTACGGCGTGCAGTGTACAATATAAGTAACATGTGACTGTTATTCTGGGGGTCGGTACGGTTACGGCGTGCAGTGTACAGTATAAGTAACATGTGACTGTTATTCTGTGGGTCGGTATGGTTACGGCGTGCAGTGTACAGTATAAGTAACATGTGACTGTTATTCTGTGGGTCGGTACGGTTACGGCGTGCAGTGTACAGTATAAGTAACATGTGACTGTTATTCTGCGGGTCGGTACGGTTACGGTGTGCAGTGTACAGTATAAGTAACATGTGACCGTTATTCTGTGGGTCGGTACGGTTACGGTGTGCCGTGTACAGTATAAGAAACATGTGACCTTTATTCTGTGGGTCGGTACGGTTACGGCGTGCAGTGTACAGTATAAGTAACATGACTGTTATTCTGCGGGTCGGTACGGTTACGGTGTGCAGCGTACAGTATAAGTAACATGTGACCGTTATTCTGGGGGTCGGTACGGTTACGGCGTGCAGTGTACAGTATAAGTAACATGTGACCTTTATTCTGTGGGTCGGTACGGTTACGGCGTGTAGTGTGCAATATAAGTAACATGTGACCGTTATTCTGTGGGTCGGTACGGTTACGGCGTGCAGTGTACAGTATAAGTAACATGTGACTGTTATTCTGTGGGTCGGTACGGTTACGGAGTGCAGTGTACAGTATAAGTAACATGTGACTGTTATTCTGCGGGTCGGTACGGTTACGGCGTGCAGTGTACAGTATAAGTAACATGTGACTGTTATTCTGCGGGTCGGTACAGTTACGGCGTGCAGTGTACAGTATAAGTAACATGTGACTGTTATTCTGCGGGTCGGTACGGTTGCGGCATGCAGTGTACAGTATAAGTAACATGTGACCTTTATTCTGTGGGTCGGTACGGTTACGGTGTGCCGTGTACAGTATAAGTAACATGTGACCTTTATTCTGGGGGTCGGTACGGTTACGGCGTGCAGTGTACAGTATAAGTAACATGACTGTTATTCTGCGGGTTGGTACGGTTACGGCGTGCAGTGTACAGTATAAGTAACATGTGACCGTTATTCTGGGGGTCGGTACGGTTACGGCGTGTAGTGTGCAATATAAGTAACATGTGACCGTTATTCTGTGGGTCGGTACGGTTACGGCGTGCAGTGTACAGTATAAGTAACATGTGACTATTATTCTGTGGGTCGGTACGGTTACGGTGTGCAGTGTACAGTATAAGTAACATGTGACTGTTATTCTGCGGGTCGGTACGGTTACGGCGTGCAGTGTACAGTATAAGTAACATGTGACCTTTATTCTGCGGGTCGGTATGGTTACGGTGTGCAGTGTACAGTATACGTAACATGTGACTGTTATTCTGCGGGTCGGTATGGTTACGGCGTGCAGTGTACAGTATAAGTAACATGTGACCTTTATTCTGCGGGTCGGTATGGTTACGGTGTGCAGTGTACAGTATAAGTAACATGTGACTGTTATTCTGTGGGTCGGTATGGTTACGGCATGCAGTGTACAGTATAAGTAACATGTGACTGTTATTCTGTGGGTCGGTACGGTTACGGTGTGCAGTGTACAGTATAAGTAACATGACTGTTATTCTGCGGGTCGGTACGGTTACGGCGTGCAGTGTACAGTATAAGTAACATGTGACCGTTATTCTGGGGGTCGGTACGGTTACGGCGTGCAGTGTACAGTATAAGTAACATGTGACCGTTATTCTGTGGCTCGGTGCGGTTACGGTGTGCAGTGTACAGTATAAGTAACATGTGACTGTTATTCTGCGGGTCGGTACGGTTACGGCGTGCAGTGTACAGTATAAGTAACATGTGACCTTTATTCTGCGGGTCGGTATGGTTACGGTGTGCAGTGTACAGTATACGTAACATGTGACTGTTATTCTGCGGGTCGGTACGGTTACGGCGTGCAGTGTACAGTATAAGTAACATGTGACCTTTATTCTGCGGGTCGGTATGGTTACGGTGTGCAGTGTACAGTATAAGTAACATGTGACCGTTATTCTGTGGGTCGGTACGGTTACGGCGTGCAGTGTACAGTATAAGTAACATGTGACTGTTATTCTGGGGGTCGGTACGGTTACGGCGTGCAGTGTACAGTATAAGTAACATGTGACTGTTATTCTGCGGGTCGGTACGGTTACGGCGTGCAGTGTACAGTATAAGTAACATGTGACTGTTATTCTGCGGGTCGGTACGGTTACGGCATGCAGTGTACAGTATAAGTAACATGTGACCTTTATTCTGTGGGTCGGTACGGTTACGGTGTGCCGTGTACAGTATAAGTAACATGTGACCTTTATTCTGTGGGTCGGTACGGTTACGGCGTGCAGTGTACAGTATAAGTAACATGTGACCTTTATTCTGCGGGTCGGTACGGTTACGGTGTGCAGTGTACAGTATAAGTAACATGACTGTTATTCTGCGGGTCGGTACGGTTACGGCGTGCAGTGTACAGTATAAGTAACATGTGACCGTTATTCTGGGGGTCGGTACGGTTACGGCGTGCAGTGTACAGTATAAGTAACATGTGACCGTTATTCTGTGGCTCGGTGCGGTTACGGTGTGCAGTGTACAGTATAAGTAACATGTGACTGTTATTCTGCGGGTCGGTACGGTTACGGCGTGCAGTGTACAGTATAAGTAACATGTGACCTTTATTCTGCGGGTCGGTATGGTTACGGTGTGCAGTGTACAGTATACGTAACATGTGACTGTTATTCTGCGGGTCGGTACGGTTACGGCGTGCAGTGTACAGTATAAGTAACATGTGACCTTTATTCTGCGGGTCGGTATGGTTACGGTGTGCAGTGTACAGTATACGTAACATGTGACTGTTATTCTGCGGGTCGGTATGGTTACGGCGTGCAGTGTACAGTATAAGTAACATGTGACTGTTATTCTGTGGGTCGGTACGGTTACGGCGTGCAGTGTACAGTATACGTAACATGTGACTGTTATTCTGCGGGTCGGTACGGTTACGGCGTGCAGTGTACAGTATAAGTAACATGTGACCTTTATTCTGCGGGTCGGTATGGTTACGGCGTGCAGTGTACAGTATAAGTAACATGTGACTGTTATTCTGCGGGTCGGTATGGTTACGGTGTGCAGTGTACAGTATAAGTAACATGTGACCGTTATTCTGCGGGTCGGTATGGTTACGGTGTGCAGTGTACAGTATAAGTAACATGTGACTGTTATTCTGGGGGTCGGTACGGTTACGGCATGCAGTGTACAGTATAAGTAACATGTGACTGTTATTCTGCGGGTCGGTACGGTTACGGCGTGCAGTGTACAGTATAAGTAACATGTGACTGTTATTCTGTGGGTCAGTACGGTGACGGCGTGCAGTGTACAGTATAAGTAACATGTGGCCTTTATTCTGCGGGTCGGTATGGTTACGGTGTGCAGTGTACAGTATACGTAACATGTGACTGTTATTCTGTGGGCCGGTATGGTTACGGCGTGCAGTGTACAGTATAAGTAACATGTGACCTTTATTCTGTGGGTCGGTATGGTTACAGCATGCAGTGTACAGTATAAGTAACATGTGACTGTTATTCTGCGGGTCGGTACGGTTACGGCGTGTAGTGTACAGTATAAGTAACATGTGACTGTTATTCTGTGGGTCGGTATGGTTACGGCGTGCAGTGTACAGTATAAATAACATGTGACCGTTATTCTGTGGGTCAGTACGGTTACGGCGTGCAGTGTACAGTATAAGTAACATGTGACTGTTATTCTGTGGGTCAGTACGGTTACGGCGTGCAATGTACAGTATAAGTAACATGTGACTGTTATTCTGTGGGTCAGTACGGTTACGGCGTGCAGTGTACAGTATAAGTAACATGTGACTGTTATTCTGTGGGTCAGTACGGTTACGGCGTGCAATGTACAGTATAAGTAACATGTGACTGTTATTCTGTGGGTCAGTACGGTTACGGCGTGCAGTGTACAGTATAAGTAACATGTGACCTTTATTCTGCGGGTCGGTACAGTTACGGCGTGTAGTGTGCAATATAAGTAACATGTGACCTTTATTCTGCGGGTCGGTACGGTTACGGCGTGTAGTGTACAGTATAAGTAACATGTGACTGTTATTTTGTGGGTCGGTATGGTTACGGCGTGCAGTGTACAGTATAAGTAACATGTGACTGTTATTCTGTGGGTCGGTACAGTTACGGCAATTCCTCATTTATATTTTTTGTGTTACTATTTCTGCATAACAAAAACCCATTTGGGGACATAAATCAGTGATTTCCTGGGAGGTGTGACATTTATATTTTTCGGTTGACAGTGTTGGTTGGGGGCTTATATTTTGCGGGGCGGCCTGTGCTTTGTATTGTTACTGTTGCGGGGTACATAAGACTTTTTGATCGCTTTTTATAGCATATTTTGTAAGGTGAGATGGCGAATAATCACTACTTCTGGCGTGTTTTTTTCAGTTTTTTTTTTTTCCGACATTCACCGTGTACATTAAATATTGTTTCTGTTTTATTGTACAGGTTGTTACAGACGCAACAATACCAAATTTGCATTGTTTTTATAAATTTTTAGTTTATATATATATATATATATATATATATATATATATATATATATAATTCATTTTTTATAGAAAAAGGGAATTTGGGGTCGCTGCAGGGGTTGCTAGGGAGGTGGTAACATGGCAGAACCCCCCGAATGCCATGGTCATGTTTGAGTCTACTAGACTGCCTGATTTTGTAGCCATCCTGCACCCATATGAATGTTGGGATCGTGTGGTTTATGCAGAACCTTTGGTGTAGCCGCAGAAACATCTGGCATTGGACAATACACACAAGTGCCAGAAAACTACAACGTCAGCGGAGGATGGGGGACGGAGGGCTGGGTCTACTCAGACTCCTCTTGAACAAGCAGACGTGGAGAGAGTAGATAGATCTGTCAGTTATCCAAGGGAGCCAGATCTTTACAAAGTGGCCCTGACTCCGCTCCCCATTGGCAGGTGGAGGGGGGTATTTTTGCAGCCAATAACTGAAAATGAACATCTTTGCATCTATGATCAGAGAAATGGCGCATCTGCAAAGGAGCAAAGGAGCATCTGCCTGATGGAAAGGGTTAATATTCATAAATGTCACTTGCAGACCACACACACTATTAAGATTTATTTTAGATCTCTCCTTCCTAAAGAGGGTGATTTAAATACACCAACAGATATGGGAAACGAGCCCCTTCCTGCGACTTTGTGTTGTTGGCGTCAATGATCCGCCTATATTCAGCAAACTGCCATCGATGATCCGCCTGCTCCAGCTTTTCGGCAGTTGTCAAGCTGTCCAGCCGTTGAACTCATTCCTCGCACCATGCCCGTGATTGTTCTGGCATCTCAGCAGCTCGCTGGGAAGCTATATAATGAGTGTGTTGTTGGCATTGATGATCCCCCTGCTCTGGCGTTTCGGCAGCTGTCAAGCTCGCCTACGGCTGAGCTTGTTTCTCGCACTGTGATTGTTCCGGCATCTCAGCAACTCACCGGGACGCCATATAATGAGCCTGTTGTTCATGTGAAAGATCCACCTGCTCCGGCATTTTAGTTGCTCTAAGTGCCACTTGACACCCAGCTTGCTCAATCCCCCTGAGCTCCGCTAGAGGAGAACTCTGTGACTTCTGGCTTCCTTCACAGCTCTCCTTGTTTTAGAATTTTGCGACAAATTAGATTTTCTTTTCCCTGACATGTTTAATATTAGCAAACTGCCAATTTGGATTAAAGGTGTTTTCCCATCCAGTGTGTCAGCACTGCCTGGAGCAGATCAGATAATATGCAGATGCTTGTACACAATGGACTGAGGGTTAGCTGAGTGTTACATAGAGAGATAACAGACCTGGGATCTGAGATAAGCGGCTGCAGGAGCAGTGTAATATAGTATGTGACCATAAATCCAGAACAGTAGTGAAGCCATGTCATGTACCCAGATACAAAGTAGCCGATGTGTTACTCCAGGTTACAGAGTATCTATGGGACATGTAATATAGTATGTGACCATAAATCCAGAACAGTAGTGAAGCCATGTCATTTACCGGGATACAAAGTAGCCGATGTGTTACTCCAGGTTACAGAGTATCTATGGGACAAATCTCATCCAAATTCAGCTGTTTTTGCATGACTGAGTAACAAACATCCAAACTGTCACATGTATAATATTAGTAGGATATTGGCTGCTACCTGACCACACGGCCATTATGTGTCTGACACAGCAAGACCACACTTGAGTAGAATAGAGGGTGTCTTATACCATCCCACTATACAGAAGGAGACCTATCCAACCAACTTCTACAGAAGTATCAAATGGATAAAAGGATCCGCGCTTACCAACCCTAGTTCTTGTTTCATTTGTTTGTTAAAGCCTCACACACAACGCGTTTCGGAACTGAAAGCTGGTCCTTTGTACACCTGAAGAAGAAACCAGCTTTCAGTTTCGAAACGCGTTGTGTGAGGCTTTAATAAACGAATGAAACAAGAACTAGGGTTGGTAAGCGCAGATCCTTTTATCCATTTGATACTTCTGTAGAAGTTGGTTGGATAGGTCCCCTTCTGTATAGTACCATGCATACGTGCTTTGACGGTTAGGATCTGCCAGCTACTAGCCATTTTGTCTATGAAGTGATATCTGAGCGCTGAGACCATTTCACAGCACTTAAAGGTGATTATATGTTGAGTAATACTTTGTGGAATGGCTTTAAAAGGGTAATGCACAAGGTGCCGCGCGGTGCTCTCTCTTGTGTTTTCTTATACCATCCCATGACTGTCTTATAAGACCTTTCATGACTACATATACACCTTGAGAAACCATGAGAGCTCTCCAGGAGCTGACTGTGCTCTTGATTGGTAAAAGATTGGGTTACTTCCTTTTCCCAGGCATCTACATGGCACGGCTTGAGCCAGGCGGGTGGGGGTGGGGGGGCTCCGTTTGCCACTGTAAAATCAGGGTGGTGAGGGGGGAGGGAATGTTTTTGATGAGGCACACCTCCTTTCCTGTTCCTCCCCTAGATAAGGCCACGCCTGTGGGTGTAGAGATGACTTGTCTCTCTTTGAGTTTGGCCTCAGTACTTGGCATTGTGACTTGCTGTGTGAGCGTTCAGCTGGCAGGTTTGTTATACTTGGCTACTTCTGCATGCCTAAGATAATGGCGCTCTTTCCTCTGGCGAGTAGTATCAATGGCTTGTTCTGACTTTCCTTGTCCTTCTTTTTGCTTTCTCAGATGTTCTCCTCTGCTTCAGGTGGTGGCGGCAACTCTAGGAAGAGATCCTTTAAACGCAAGCACCTTGCTCATTTAGAATGTAACATCCCCTTGCCTGACGGGTACGACTCTACCCATTGTTATCAGTGCTGCGGGACCCCTTCAGAAGACCCATCAGTTCGTGATGTGATAGAATCTTCTTTATAAGATAAGATAAGATATTCCTTTAATAGTCCCACAATGGGGAAATTTCAGAAATCTCTAGCCTCCCCGTCGGGGAATCGAACCCCGGTCTCCCGCATGACAGGCGGGGATACTTACCACTATACTAACGAGG
Organism: Leptodactylus fuscus; assembly: GCF_031893055.1. Classification (NCBI taxonomy): domain Eukaryota; kingdom Metazoa; phylum Chordata; class Amphibia; order Anura; family Leptodactylidae; genus Leptodactylus; species Leptodactylus fuscus. The sequence continues at coordinate 139,138 of NW_027440199.1, forward strand.
AATACAAAGTCCTCCATATATACACTCTTTCAACTCTCAAAAAGACCCCGTGTGGAGAAGAGTCTGCGTCCGGTGCCTTTGGAAGAAGAGTTCCAGGTGCTCAACGAGGTACATTCATCTGAGGAGGTGGCCTCAGAGTATTTCGGCAGGCCGCTGTTTCCCCTGGAAAACATGAACCATCTGCTGAAGTCCGTCAGGTCAAGGGACCGCAACATTGAGATTGAGGAAGCCTCTAGTACCACCAGTAGGGGGGCCAGGGCCTTCCAGGTGGATGAGTCGCTGGATAGAGCCATGGAGTTGGAGTGGAAATATCTGGAGAAGACTCCTATTATTTCTAAGAGGTTCAAGACCTTGTTCCCTATGGCCGAGTCCCAGCAGAGTTGTTGGGGAACCCCCTCAAAAGGTGGATATGTTTGTGGCCAGATTGTCCTGCGGCCAATACTGTGGATCCAGCAGATGACGGATCAAATCTTCAGGATCAGATAAATAGGTGTAAGTAGTGTACGCTTAGGAGAGCCCACTCTGCAGCTTCGGCCCAAGCCTCTTTATCCATCGCCTCTAGTGAGGTTGCTAACAGTCTGCGTGTGGACCTCTCACACATGGAGAAGGACATCGACTCTGGTGTGTCAAGTGATGTTGTTGTCTTTCTTGGTTTCGTCCTCCATGGCTGTGGATTTTTTGATGGAGGCCTCCCTGCATTAAGTGAGGATGGCTTCTAAGTCCATGGCCCTTTAAACTGTGGTAAGAAGGCCCTTGTGGCTGAGACCCTGGAGGGTAGATAATTCTATGCTCCTTTCCGTTTGTACTGGGTAAATTGTTTGGTAAGGGCCTGTACGATATCCTGGAGGGTCTCTCTGACTAGAATGGTAGGAGTCTGCCTCAGTCCTTCAGGGGAAGGTCAGGTCCTTCTACTCGGTCTAGGAATTGCCAACAATTGGGCCAGCCTAGATCCCAATACCAGAGGCTGGCTAGATATCAGGTTAGAGGGGCAAGGTGCAAGTTCCCCAGGGATGGGGACAAAACGAGGCCCAACTTTTGACACCAGTTTTCCTCCTCCTGTGGCCATGAGCACTCCTATCGGGGGACGCCTTTCTCCTTTTTTCACCAGTTGGCAAGAGAAAATTCAAGACCCTTAGGTGTTATATGTAATACAGCGTGGGTATGCGGTCAATTTTCTTTTCCCACCACAGGACTGGTTCATTCTTACCCCTCCTTTGCCTGCAATAAGGCAGGCTGTACTGGAAAAGGCCATCCAAGAATACCTGAGCAAAGTACCTCTGGTGGATGGTCCTACGTCAGAAGCGGGCCAGAGGGTGTACGCCCCAGAATGGTTATAGATCTCAGGTATCTAAACTGCTTCATCAGGAAGAAGCCCATTCAGATGGTGAAATCAGTTACCTTTTTTCCTGGACCAAGGCAACATCATGGTTACCCTAGAACTTAAAGGACGCCTACCTGCATGTTCCAGTATATCCGCCTCACAGGAAATTTCTGAGGATTGCTGTTTCGGTGTCCAGCCACAGGAGGTATTTTCAGTTCACAGCCTTGCCGTTCGGCATCACTTTGGCTAACAACACCTTTTCTAAGGTTAGTGGGCGCTGATTAAAAGATCCACCTATCCCGTCAGCACACAGGGGCAGAAGACCCCACATTGTGCTGCTGTTAGGACTAAGCGAAAACAGATTAACATTCTAAACAACGATTAGTACCCTCACATAATATAAAGCCCCAAAGTGCTCCCAAAACAATATGGTACCACATTAGTTTCACCACAGAGTATAATACCTTCTTAATGCCCCCACACACGACCTTATGGGCCTACACATGGTATATTGCCCCATTGGTGCCCTACCACAGTATAACACCCCATTCATGCCCACAGACAGTATAATGCCACTTTGGTGCTCCAAACAGAATAATTGTTCCATAGCGCCCCAAACAGTACAATGGCCCCACAGTGACGCCTCTGCAAGGCATGTGCCACAGAAAAGGTATGGGTGGTCTGCAGAAAATGCCCCTCCTTGCTACAGCATAATGGCAGCAGTTGGGAGAAAAACTCTTATCACTTTATGTGTATTTAGCAAGATAAAATATTATTGGCCAAAAAAAACCAAACCCTAAAGGGGTAATCCACCCTCAAGGATCATATTCAGATTTGAAGTTGAAGCTAATGGCAGTGTCTTCAGCAATACATTGCCTTATCTATCTACCCGATACAGCCACATTTCCCATCTGATTTTTTTTACAGTTGGTTGCCTAGGTTCCAGTCTTGCTCAATGTTGAGGTGATAACTCTTATATATCTGTATTCTCTTCTCTCACTGTATACAGCAAGAGCTGCGAGCTGGAATGAGCAGAAAACGTGTAGGGGAGAGGAGAAAGGGTTAAAGAGACCCCTTTAACAAAAGATTTTACATTAACAGGACTAACTTTGTCAGTAAATAATGGAAAACACTGATTGTGGAGAGTCACAGATCAGACTGCAGCAACATTCAGTAATCGTCACAGGAATCTGCAAATCTGACACGAATACAAAAAAAATATAACCAAATTACATTTATTGCAGTGAAAGGATGAACAGTCCAGTGTATGAAGTCACTGCAGTCACAGGATCGCAGAGCAGAAATATTCCCTCCTGCCTCTCCTATAACCTTTCATGGTGTGGGGCACAGGCAGTTCTATATACTGCTGGAAAGCTGACAGTGCGCTGAATTCACTGCACAGAATTCACTGCACAGAATTCACAGAATTCACTGCACTGTCGGCTTTCCCGATCTGTGCCCCAGGTAAAGCGCTATTGGTCCCAGTACCGTAGCGCCTTACAGTCAGAAGGGCGTTCCTGACAGTTAGCCAGGGACGCCCTTCTGCCCAGCAGCGCCTATCGCGCTGTAGAGTGTGAGCGGGGAGGAACGCCCCCTCCCTCTGCTCGCACAGCTCGTCCATAGACCAGTATTATCAGGAGGGGAGGGGGCGTTCCTCCCCGCTCACACTCTACAGCGCGATAGGCACTGCTGTGGAGAAGGACATTCCTGGCTGACTGTCAGGAACGCCCTTCTGACTGTAAGGCGCTACGGTACTGGGACCAATAGCGCTTTACACCGGGCACAGATCGGGAAAGCCGACAGTGCGCTGAATTCAGCAGTATATAGAACTGCCTGTGCCCAATCTGATGACAGGTCCTCTTTAAATCTAACTAAACTTTACTCCACTACTCATCTCCTATAATTCTATATACTGTGCTGCAGACTAGTCCTCTCCTATAATACTATATACTGTGCTCCAGATTAATCCTCTCCTATAATTCTATATACTGTGCTCCAGACTAATCCTCTCCTATAATTCTATATACTGTGCTCCAGACTATTCCTCTCCTATAATACTATATACTGTGCTCCAGACTACTCCTCTCCTATAATACTATATACTGTGCTCCAGACTAGTCCTCTCCTATAATTCTATATACTGTGCTCCAAACAAGTCCTCTCCTATAATACTATATACTGTGCTCCAGACTAATCCTCTCCTATAATTCTATATACTGTGCTCCAGACTATTCCTCTCCTATAATACTATATACTGTGCTCCAGACTACTCCTCTCCTATAATACTATATACTGTGCTCCAGACTACTCCTCTCCTATAATTCTATATACTGTGCTCCAAACAAGTCCTCTCCTATAATACTATATACTGTGCTCCAGACTAATCCTCTCCTATAATTCTATATACTGTGCTCCAGACTAGTCCACTCCTATAATTCTATATACTGTGCTCCAGACTAATCCTCTCCTATAATTCTATATACTGTGCTCCAGACTAATCCTCTCCTATAATTCTATATACTGTGCTCCAGACTAGCCCTCTCCTATAATTCTATATACTGTGCTCCAGACTAGTCCTCTCCTATAATTCTATATACTGTGCTCCAGACTACTTCTCTCCTATAATACTATATACTGTGCTCCAGACTACTCATCTCCTATAATTCTATATACTGTGCTGCAGACTAGTCCTCTCCTATAATACTATATACTGTGCTCCAGATTAATCCTCTCCTATAATTCTATATACTGTGCTCCAGACTAATCCTCTCCTATAATTCTATATACTGTGCTCCAGACTAGTCCTCTCCTATAATTCTATATACTGTGCTCCAGACTATTCCTCTCCTATAATACTATATACTGTGCTCCAGACTACTCCTCTCCTATAATACTATATACTGTGCTCCAGACTAGTCCTCTCCTATAATTCTATATACTGTGCTCCAAACAAGTCCTCTCCTATAATACTATATACTGTGCTCCAGACTAATCCTCTCCTATAATTCTATATACTGTGCTCCAGACTAGTCCACTCCTATAATTCTATATACTGTGCTCCAGACTAATCCTCTCCTATAATTCTATATACTGTGCTCCAGACTAATCCTCTCCTATAATTCTATATACTGTGCTCCAGACTAGCCCTCTCCTATAATTCTATATACTGTGCTCCAGACTAGTCCTCTCCTATAATTCTATATACTGTGCTCCAGACTACTTCTCTCCTATAATACTATATACTGTGCTCCAGACTACTCATCTCCTATAATTCTATATACTGTGCTGCAGACTAGTCCTCTCCTATAATACTATATACTGTGCTCCAGATTAATCCTCTCCTATAATTCTATATACTGTGCTCCAGACTAATCCTCTCCTATAATTCTATATACTGTGCTCCAGACTAGTCCTCTCCTATAATTCTATATACTGTGCTCCAGACTATTCCTCTCCTATAATACTATATACTGTGCTCCAGACTACTCCTCTCCTATAATACTATATACTGTGCTCCAGACTAGTCCTCTCCTATAATTCTATATACTGTGCTCCAAACAAGTCCTCTCCTATAATACTATATACTGTGCTCCAGACTAATCCTCTCCTATAATTCTATATACTGTGCTCCAGACTAGTCCACTCCTATAATTCTATATACTGTGCTCCAGACTAATCCTCTCCTATAATTCTATATACTGTGCTCCAGACTAATCCTCTCCTATAATTCTATATACTGTGCTCCAGACTAGCCCTCTCCTATAATTCTATATACTGTGCTCCAGACTAGTCCTCTCCTATAATTCTATATACTGTGCTCCAGACTACTTCTCTCCTATAATACTATATACTGTGCTCCAGACTACTCATCTCCTATAATTCTATATACTGTGCTGCAGACTAGTCCTCTCCTATAATACTATATACTGTGCTCCAGATTAATCCTCTCCTATAATTCTATATACTGTGCTCCAGACTAGTCCTCTCCTATAATTCTATATACTGTGCTCCAGACTAATCCTCTCCTATAATTCTATATACTGTGCTCCAGACTACTCCTCTCCTATAATTCTATATACTGTGCTCCAGACTAATCCTCTCCTATAATTCTATATACTGTGCTCCAGACTAGCCCTCTCCTATAATACTATATACTGTGCTCCAGACTAATCCTCTCCTATAATACTATATACTGTGCTCCAGACTAGTCCTCTCCTATAATTCTACATACTGTGCTCCAGACTAGTCCTCTCCTATAATTCTATATACTGTGCTCCAGACTAGTCCTCTCCTATAATTCTATATACTGTGCTCCAGACTAATCCTCTCCTATAATTCTATATACTGTGCTCCAGACTAATCCTCTCCTATAATACTATATACTGTGCTCCAGAATAGTCCTCTCCTATAATTCTATATACTGTGCTCCAGACTAGTCCTCTCCAATAATTCTATATACTGTGCCCCAGACTAATCCTCTCCTATAATTCTATATACTGTGCTCCAGACTAATCCTCTCCTATAATTCTATATACTGTGCTCCAGACTAGTCCTCTCCTATAAATCTATATACCGTGCTCCAGACTAGTCCTCTCCTATAATTCTATATACTGTGCTCCAGACTAGTCCTCTCCAATAATTCTATATACTGTGCCCCAGACTAGTCCTCCTCCTATAATTCTATATACTGTGCTCCAGACTAGCCCTCTCCTATAATTCTATATACTGTACTCCAGACTAGTCCTCCCCTATAAATCTATATACCGTGCTCCAGACTAGTCCTCTCCTATAATTCTATATACTGTGCTCCAGACTACTCCTCTCCTATAATTCTATATACTGTGCTCCAGACTACTCCTCTCCTATAATTCTATATACTGTGCTTCAGACTAGCCCTCTCCAATAATTCTATATACTGTGCTCCAGACTACTCCTCTCCTATAATTCTATATACTGTGCTCCAGACTAGTCCTCTCCAATAATTCTATATACTGTGCTCCAGACTACTCATCTCCTATAATTCTATATACTGTGCCCCAGACTAATCCTCTCCTATAATTCTATATACTGTGCTCCAGACTACTCCTCCCCTATAATTCTATATACAGTGCTCCAAACTAGTCCTCTCCAATAATTCTATATACTGTGCTCCAGACTAGTACTCTCCTATAATTCTATATACTGTGCTCCAGACTAGTCCTCTCCTATAATTCTATATACTGTGCTCCAGACTAGTCCTCTCCTATAATTCTATATACTGTGCTCCAGACTAGTCCTCTCCTATAATTCTATATACTGTGCTCCAGACTACTCCTCCCCTATAATTCTATATACAGTGCTCCAAACTAGTCCTCTCCAATAATTCTATATACTGTGCTCCAGACTAATCCTCTCCTATAATTCTATATACTGTGCTCCAGACTACTCCTCCCCTATAATTCTATATACAGTGCTCCAAACTAGTCCTCTCCAATAATTCTATATACTGTGCTCCAGACTAGTACTCTCCTATAATTCTATATACTGTGCTCCAGACTAGTCCTCTCCTATAATTCTATATACTGTGCTCCAGACTAGTCCTCTCCTATAATTCTATATACTGTGCTCCAGACTAATCCTCCACTATAATTCTATATACAGTGCTCCAAACTAGTCCTCTCCTATAATTCTATATACTGTGCTCCAGACTAGTCCTCTCCTATAATTCTATATACTGTGCTCCAGACTAGCCCTCTCCTATAATTCTATATACTGTGCTCCAGACTAGTCCTCCCCTATAATTCTATATACTGTGCTCCGGACTAGTTTTCTCCTATAATTCTATATACTGTGCTCCGGACTAGTCCTCTCCTATAATTCTATATACTGTGCTCCGGACTAGTCCTCCCCTATAATTCTATATACTGTACTCCAGACTAGTCCTCCCCTATAAATCTATATACCGTGCTCCAGACTAGTCCTCTCCTAAAAATCTATATACCGTGCTCCAGACTAGTCCTCTCCTATAATTCTATATACTGTGCTCCAGACTAGTCCTCTCCAATAATTCTATATACTGTGCTACAGACTAGCCCTCTCCTATAATTCTATATACTGTACTCCAGACTAGTCCTCCCCTATAAATCTATATACCGTGCTCCAGACTAGTCCTCTCCTAAAAATCTATATACCGTGCTCCAGACTAGTCCTCTCCTATAATTCTATATACTGTGCTCCAGACTAGTCCTCTCCAATAATTCTATATACTGTGCTCCAGACTAGTCCTCTCCAATAATTCTATATACTGTGCTCCAGACTAGTCCTCTCCAATAATTCTATATACTGTGCTACAGACTAGACCTCCCCTATAATTCTATATACTGTGCTCCAGACTAGTCCTCTCCTATAATACTATATACTGTGCTCCAGACTAGTCCTCACCTATAATACTATATACTGTGCTTTAGACTAGCCCTCTCCTATAATTCTATATACTGTGCTCCAGACTAGTCCTCTCCTATAATTCTATATACTGTGCTTTAGACTAGCCCTCTCCAATAATTCTATATACTGTGCTCCAGACTAGTCCTCTCCTATAATTCTATATACTGTGCTCCAGACTAGTCCTCTCCTATAATACTATATACTGTGCTCCAGACTAATCCTCTCCTATAATTCTATATACTGTGCTCCAGACTACTCCTCTCCTATAATTCTATATACTGTGCTCCAGACTAATCCTCTCCTATAATTCTATTTACTGTGCTCCAGACTAATCCTCTCCTATAATTCTATATACTGCGCTCCAGACTAATCCTCTCCTATAATACTATATACTTTGCTCCAGACTAGTCCTCTCCTATAATTCTATATACTGTGCTCCAGACTAATCCTCTCCTATAATTCTATATACTGTGCTCCAGACTACTCCTCTCCTATAATTCTATATACTGTGCTCCAGATTAATCCTCTCCTATAATTCTATATACTGTGCTCCAGACTAGTCCTCTCCTATAATTCTATATACTGTGCTCCAGACTAATCCTCTCCTATAATACTATATACTGTGCTCCAGACTAGTCCTCTCCTATAATTCTATATACTGTGCTCCAGACTAGTCCTCTCCTATAATTCTATATACTGTGCTCCAGACTAATCCTCTCCTATAATTCTATATACTGTGCTCCAGACTAATCCTCTCCTATAATTCTATATACTGTGCTCCAGACTAGTCCTCTCCTATAATTCTATATACCGTGCTCCAGACTAGTCCTCTCCTATAATTCTATATACTGTGCTCCAGACTAGTCCTCTCCAATAATTCTATATACTGTGCAACAGACTAGTCCTCCTCCTATAATTCTATATACTGTGCTCCAGACTAATCCTCTCCTATAATTCTATATACTGTGCTCCAGACTAGTCCTCCCCTATAAATCTATATACCGTGCTCCAGACTAGTCCTCTCCTATAATTCTATATACCGTGCTCCAGACTAGTCCTCTCCTATAATTCTATATACTGTGCTCCAGACTAGTCCTCTCCAATAATTCTATATACTGTGCAACAGACTAGTCCTCCTCCTATAATTCTATATACTGTGCTCCAGACTAATCCTCTCCTATAATTCTATATACTGTACTCCAGACTAGTCCTCCCCTATAAATCTATATACCGTGCTCCAGACTAGTCCTCTCCTATAATTCTATATACTGTGCTACAGACTAGACCTCCCCTATAATTCTATATACTGTGCTCCAGACTAGTCCTCTCCTATAATTCTATATACTGTGCTTCAGACTAGCCCTCTCCAATAATTCTATATACTGTGCTCCAGACTACTCCTCTCCTATAATTCTATATACTGTGCTCCAGACTAGTCCTCTCCTATAATACTATATACTGTGCTCCAGACTACTCCTCTACTATAATACTATATACTGTGCTCCAGACTAGTCCTCTCCTATAATTCTATATACTGTGCTCCAGACTAGTCCTCTCCTATAATACTATATACTGTGCTCCAGACTAGTCCTCTCCTATAATTCTATATACTGTGCTCCAGACTAATCCTCTCCTATAATACTATATACTGTGCTCCAGACTAATCCTCTCCTATAATTCTATATACTGTGCTCCAGACTAGTCCACTCCTATAATTCTATATACTGTGCTCCAGACTAATCCTCTCCTATAATTCTATATACTGTGCTCCAGACTAGTCCTCTCCTATAATTCTATATACTGTGCTCCAGACTAATCCTCTCCTATAATTCTATATATTGTGCTCCAGACTACTCCTCTCCTATAATTCTATATACTGTGCTCCAGACTAATCCTCTCCTATAATTCTATATACTGTGCTAGTCCTCTCCTATAATTCTATATACTGTGCTCCAGACTAATCCTCTCCTATAATATTATATACTGTGCTCCAGACTAGTCCTCTCCTATAATTCTATATACTGTGCTCCAGACTAGTCCTCTCCTATAATTCTATATACTGTGCTCCAGACTAATCCTCTCCTATAATTCTATATACTGTGCTCCAGACTAGTCCTCTCCTATAATTCTATATACTGTGCTCCAGACTAATCCTCTCCTATAATACTATATACTGTGCTCCAGACTAGTCCTCTCCTATAATTCTATATACTGTGCTCCAGACTAATCCTCTCCTATAATTCTATATACTGTGCTCCAGACTACTCCTCTCCTATAATTCTATATACTGTGCTCCAGACTAATCCTCTCCTATAATTCTATATACTGTGCTCCAGACTACTCCTCTCCTATAATTCTATATACTGTGCTCCAGACTAATCCTCTCCTATAATTCTATATACTGTGCTCCAGACTAATCCTCTCCTATAATACTATATACTGTGCTCCAGACTAGTCCTCTCCTATAATTCTATATACTGTGCTCCAGACTAGTCCTCTCCTATAATTCTATATACTGTGCTCCAGACTAGTCCTCTCCTATAATTCTATATACTGTGCTCCAGACTAGTCCTCTCCTATAATTCTATATACTGTGCTCCAGACTACTCCTCTCCTATAATTCTATTTACTGTGCCCCAGACTAGTCCTCTCCTATAATACTATATACTGTGCCCCAGACTAGTCCTCCTCCTATAATTCTATATACTGTGCTCCAGACTAATCCTCCCCTATATTTCTATATACAGTGCTCCAAACTAGTCCTCTCCTATAATTCTATATACTGTGCTCCAGACTACTCCTCTCCTATAATTCTATTTACTGTGCCCCAGACTAATCCTCTCCTATAATTCTATATACTGTGCTCCAGACTAGTCCTCTCCTATAATTCTATATACTGTGCTCCAGACTAGTCCTCTCCTATAATTCTATATACTGTGCTCCAGACTAGTCCTCTCCTATAATTCTATATACTGTGCTCCAGACTACTCCTCTCCTATAATTCTATTTACTGTGCCCCAGACTACTCCTCTCCTATAATACTATATACTGTGCTCCAGACTAGTCCTCTCCTATAATTCTATATACTGTGCTCCAAACTAGTCCTCTCCTATAATACTATATACTGTGCTACAGACTAATCCTCTCCTATAATTCTATATACTGTGCTCCAGACTACTCCTCTCCTATAATACTATATACTGTGCTCCAGACTAGTCCTCTCCTATAATTCTATATACTGTGCTCCAAACTAGTCCTCTCCTATAATTCTATATACTGTGCTCCAGACTAATCCTCTCCTATAATTCTATATACCGTGCTCCAGACTAGTCCTCTCCTATAATACTATATACTGTGCCCCAGACTAGTCCTCCTCCTATAATTCTATATACTGTGCTCCGGACTAGTCCTCCCCTATAATTCTATATACTGTACTCCAGACTAGTCCTCCCCTATAAATCTATATACCGTGCTCCAGACTACTCCTCTCCTATAATTCTATTTACTGTGCCCCAGACTAGTCCTCTCCTATATTACTATATACTGTGCCCCAGACTAGTCCTCCTCCTATAATTCTATATAATGTGCTCCGGACTAGTCCTCCCCTATAATTCTATATACTGTGCTCCAGACTAGTCCTCTCCAATAATTCTATATACTGTGCTCCAGACTAGTCCTCTCCTATAATTCTATATACTGTGCTCCAGACTAGTCCTCTCCAATAATTCTATATACTGTGCTACAGACTAGCCCTCTCCTATAATTCTATATACTGTACTCCAGACTAGTCCTCCCCTATAAATCTATATACCGTGCTCCAGACTAGTCCTCTCCTAAAAATCTATATACCGTGCTCCAGACTAGTCTTCTCCTATAATTCTATATACTGTGCTCCAGACTAGTCCTCTCCAATAATTCTATATACTGTGCTCCAGACTAGTCCTCTCCAATAATTCTATATACTGTGCTACAGACTAGACCTCCCCTATAATTCTATATACTGTGCTCTAGACTAGCCCTCTCCTATAATTCTATATACTGTGCTCCAGACTAGTCCTCTCCTATAATTCTATATACTGTGCTCCAGACTAGTCCTCTCCTATAATTCTATATACTGTGCTCCAGACTACTCCTTTCCTATAATTCTATATACTGTACTCTAGACTAATCCTCTCCTATAATTCTATATACTGTGCTCCAGACTAATCCTCTCCTATAATTCTATATACTGCGCTCCAGACGAATCCTCTTTTATAATACTATATACTTTGCTCCAGACTAGTCCTCTCCTATAATTCTATATACTGTGCTCCAGACTAATCCTCTCCTATAATTCTATATACTGTGCTCCAGACTACTCCTCTCCTATAATTCTATATACTGTGCTCCAGACTAATCCTCTCCTATAATTCTATATACTGTGCTCCAGACTAGTCCTCTCCTATAATTCTATATACTGTGCTCCAGACTAATCCTCTCCTATAATACTATATACTGTGCTCCAGACTAGTCCTCTCCTATAATTCTATATACTGTGCTCCAGACTAGCCCTCTCCTATAATTCTATATACTGTGCTCCAGACTAATCCTCTCCTATAATTCTATATACTGTGCTCCAGACTAGTCCTCTCCTATAATTCTATATACTGTGCTCCAGACTAATCCTCTCCTATAATACTATATACTGTGCTCCAGACTAGTCCTCTCCTATAATACTATATACTGTGCTCCAGACTAGTCCTCTCCTATAATTCTATATACTGTGCTCCAGACTAGTCCTCTCCTATAATTCTATATACTGTGCTTCAGACTAGCCCTCTCCAATAATTCTATATACTGTGCTCCAGACTACTCCTCTCCTATAATTCTATATACTGTGCTCCAGACTAGTCCTCTCCAATAATTCTATATACTGTGCTCCAGACTACTCATCTCCTATTATTCTATATACTGTGCCCCAGACTAATCCTCTCCTATAATTCTATATACTGTGCTCCAGACTACTCCTCCCCTATAATTCTATATACAGTGCTCCAAACTAGTCCTCTCCAATAATTCTATATACTGTGCTCCAGACTAGTACTCTCCTATAATTCTATATACTGTGCTCCAGACTAGTCCTCTCCTATAATTCTATATACTGTGCTCCAGACTAGTCCTCTCCTATAATTCTATATACTGTGCTCCAGACTAGTCCTCTCCTATAATTCTATATACTGCGCTCCAGACTACTCCTCCCCTATAATTCTATATACAGTGCTCCAAACTAGTCCTCTCCAATAATTCTATATACTGTGCTCCAGACTAATCCTCTCCTATAATTCTATATACTGTGCTCCAGACTACTCCTCCCCTATAATTCTATATACAGTGCTCCAAACTAGTCCTCTCCAATAATTCTATATACTGTGCTCCAGACTAGTACTCTCCTATAATTCTATATACTGTGCTCCAGACTAGTCCTCTCCTATAATTCTATATACTGTGCTCCAGACTAGTCCTCTCCTATAATTCTATATACTGTGCTCCAGACTAATCCTCCACTATAATTCTATATACAGTGCTCCAAACTAGTCCTCTCCTATAATTCTATATACTGTGCTCCAGACTAGTCCTCTCCTATAATTCTATATACTGTGCTCCAGACTAGCCCTCTCCTATAATTCTATATACTGTGCTCCGGACTAGTCCTCCCCTATAATTCTATATACTGTGCTCCGGACTAGTTCTCTCCTATAATTCTATATACTGTGCTCCGGACTAGTCCTCTCCTATAATTCTATATACTGTGCTCCGGACTAGTCCTCCCCTATAATTCTATATACTGTACTCCAGACTAGTCCTCCCCTATAAATCTATATACCGTGCTCCAGACTAGTCCTCTCCTAAAAATCTATATACCGTGCTCCAGACTAGTCCTCTCCTATAATTCTATATACTGTGCTCCAGACTAGTCCTCTCCAATAATTCTATATACTGTGCTACAGACTAGCCCTCTCCTATAATTCTATATACTGTACTCCAGACTAGTCCTCCCCTATAAATCTATATACCGTGCTTCAGACTAGTCCTCTCCTAAAAATCTATATACCGTGCTCCAGACTAGTCCTCTCCTATAATTCTATATACTGTGCTCCAGACTAGTCCTCTCCAATAATTCTATATACTGTGCTCCAGACTAGTCCTCTCCAATAATTCTATATACTGTTCTCCAGACTAGTCCTCTCCAATAATTCTATATACTGTGCTACAGACTAGACCTCCCCTATAATTCTATATACTGTGCTCCAGACTAGTCCTCTCCTATAATACTATATACTGTGCTCCAGACTAGTCCTCACCTATAATACTATATACTGTGCTTTAGACTAGCCCTCTCCTATAATTCTATATACTGTGCTCCAGACTAGTCCTCTCCTATAATTCTATATACTGTGCTTTAGACTAGCCCTCTCCAATAATTCTATATACTGTGCTCCAGACTAGTCCTCTCCTATAATTCTATATACTGTGCTCCAGACTAGTCCTCTCCTATAATACTATATACTGTGCTCCAGACTAATCCTCTCCTATAATTCTATATACTGTGCTCCAGACTACTCCTCTCCTATAATTCTATATACTGTGCTCCAGACTAATCCTCTCCTATAATTCTATTTACTGTGCTCCAGACTAATCCTCTCCTATAATTCTATATACTGCGCTCCAGACTAATCCTCTCCTATAATACTATATACTTTGCTCCAGACTAGTCCTCTCCTATAATTCTATATACTGTGCTCCAGACTAATCCTCTCCTATAATTCTATATACTGTGCTCCAGACTACTCCTCTCCTATAATTCTATATACTGTGCTCCAGATTAATCCTCTCCTATAATTCTATATACTGTGCTCCAGACTAGTCCTCTCCTATAATTCTATATACTGTGCTCCAGACTAATCCTCTCCTATAATACTATATACTGTGCTCCAGACTAGTCCTCTCCTATAATTCTATATACTGTGCTCCAGACTAGTCCTCTCCTATAATTCTATATACTGTGCTCCAGACTAATCCTCTCCTATAATTCTATATACTGTGCTCCAGACTAATCCTCTCCTATAATTCTATATACTGTGCTCCAGACTAGTCCTCTCCTATAATTCTATATACCGTGCTCCAGACTAGTCCTCTCCTATAATTCTATATACTGTGCTCCAGACTAGTCCTCTCCAATAATTCTATATACTGTGCAACAGACTAGTCCTCCTCCTATAATTCTATATACTGTGCTCCAGACTAATCCTCTCCTATAATTCTATATACTGTGCTCCAGACTAGCCCTCTCCTATAATTCTATATACTGTACTCCAGACTAGTCCTCCCCTATAAATCTATATACCGTGCTCCAGACTAGTCCTCTCCTATAATTCTATATACTGTGCTACAGACTAGACCTCCCCTATAATTCTATATACTGTGCTCCAGACTAGTCCTCTCCTATAATTCTATATACTGTGCTTCAGACTAGCCCTCTCCAATAATTCTATATACTGTGCTCCAGACTACTCCTCTCCTATAATTCTATATACTGTGCTCCAGACTAGTCCTCTCCTATAATACTATATACTGTGCTCCAGACTACTCCTCTACTATAATACTATATACTGTGCTCCAGACTAGTCCTCTCCTATAATTCTATATACTGTGCTCCAGACTAGTCCTCTCCTATAATACTATATACTGTGCTCCAGACTAGTCCTCTCCTATAATTCTATATACTGTGCTCCAGACTAATCCTCTCCTATAATACTATATACTGTGCTCCAGACTAATCCTCTCCTATAATTCTATATACTGTGCTCCAGACTAGTCCACTCCTATAATTCTATATACTGTGCTCCAGACTAATCCTCTCCTATAATTCTATATACTGTGCTCCAGACTAGTCCTCTCCTATAATTCTATATACTGTGCTCCAGACTAATCCTCTCCTATAATTCTATATATTGTGCTCCAGACTACTCCTCTCCTATAATTCTATATACTGTGCTCCAGACTAATCCTCTCCTATAATTCTATATACTGTGCTAGTCCTCTCCTATAATTCTATATACTGTGCTCCAGACTAATCCTCTCCTATAATATTATATACTGTGCTCCAGACTAGTCCTCTCCTATAATTCTATATACTGTGCTCCAGACTAGTCCTCTCCTATAATTCCTTATACTGTGCTCCAGACTAATCCTCTCCTATAATTCTATATACTGTGCTCCAGACTAGTCCTCTCCTATAATTCTATATACTGTGCTCCAGACTAATCCTCTCCTATAATACTATATACTGTGCTCCAGACTACTCCTCTCCTATAATTCTATATACTGTGCTCCAGACTAATCCTCTCCTATAATTCTATATACTGTGCTCCAGACTACTCCTCTCCTATAATTCTATATACTGTGCTCCAGACTAATCCTCTCCTATAATTCTATTTACTGTGCTCCAGACTAATCCTCTCCTATAATTCTATATACTGCGCTCCAGACTAATCCTCTCCTATAATACTATATACTTTGCTCCAGACTAGTCCTCTCCTATAATTCTATATACTGTGCTCCAGACTAATCCTCTCCTATAATTCTATATACTGTGCTCCAGACTAGTCCTCTCCTATAATTCTATATACTGTGCTCCAGACTAGTCCTCTCCTATAATTCTATATACTGTGCTCCAGACTAATCCTCTCCTATAATTCTATATACTGTGCTCCAGACTACTCCTCTCCTATAATTCTATATACTGTGCTCCAGACTAATCCTCTCCTATAATTCTATATACTGTGCTCCAGACTACTCCTCTCCTATAATTCTATATACTGTGCTCCAGACTAATCCTCTCCTATAATTCTATATACTGTGCTCCAGACTACTCCTCTCCTATAATTCTATATACTGTGCTCCAGACTAATCCTCTCCTATAATTCTATATACTGTGCTCCAGACTAATCCTCTCCTATAATTCTATATACTGTGCTCCAGACTAATCCTCTCCTATAATACTATATACTGTGCTCCAGTCTAGTCCTCTCCTATAATTCTATATACTGTGTTCCAGACTAGTCCTCTCCTATAATTCTATATACTGTGCTCCAGACTAGTCCTCTCCTATAATTCTATATACTGTGCTCCAGACTAATCCTCCCCTATAATTCTATATACAGTGCTCCAAACTAGTCCTCTCCTATAATTCTATATACTGTGCTCCGGACTAGTCCTCCCCTATAATTCTATATACTGTGCTCCAGACTAGTCCTCTCCTATAATTCTATATACTGTGCTCCGGACTAGTCCTCCCCTATAATTCTATATACTGTGCTCCGGACTAGTACTCTCCTATAATTCTATATACTGTGCTCCAGACTAGTCCTCTCCTATAATTCTATATATTGTGCTCCAGACTAGTCCTCTCACATAATTCTATATACTGTGCTCCAGACTAATCCTCCCCTATAATTCTATATACTGTGCTCCAGACTAATCCTCTCCAATAATTCTATATACTGTGCTCCAGACTAGTCCTCTCCTATAATTCTATATACTGTGCTCCAGACTAGTCCTCTCCTATAATTCTATATACTGTGCTCCAGACTAGTCCTCTCCTATAATACTATATACTGCGCTCCAGACTAATCCTCTCCTATAATACTATATACTGCGCTCCAGACTAATCCTCTCCTATAATTCTATATACTGTGCTCCAGACTAGTCCTCTCACATAATTCTATATACTGTGCTCCAGACTAATCCTCTCCAATAATTCTATATACCGTGCTCCAGACTACTCCTCTCCTATAATTCTATTTACTATACATTACTATAAACGGTTTAATGGGTAGCTTTGTCACTGTCACTGGTCTGGGTGTAGAGGACGTCCCCTTTTCACGGTCACCGGTCTGGGTGTAGACGTCCCCTTGTCACTGGCCTAGGTGTAGAGGACGTCCCCTTGTCACTGTCACCAGCCTAAGTGTAGAGGACGTCCCCTTGTCACTGTCACTGGACTAGGTGTAGAGGACGTCCTCTTGTCACTGTCACCGGTCTAGGTGTAGAGAATGTCCCCGTTTCACTGTCACTGGTCTAGGTGTAGAGGACGTCCCCTTGTCACTGGTCTGGGTGTAGAGAACGTCCCCTTGTCACTGTCACCGGTCTAGGTGTAGAGGACGTCCCCTTTTCACTGTCACTGGTCTAGGTGTAGAGGACGTCCCCTTGTCACTGGTCTGGGTGTAGAGAACGTCCCCTTGTCACTGTCACTGGTCTAGGTGTAGAGGACGTCTCCTTGTCACTGTCATCGATCTGGGTGTAGACGTCCCCTTGTCACTGGCCTAGGTGTAGAGGACGTCCCCTTGTCACTGTCACCGGTCTAGGTGTAGAGGACATCCCCCTGTCACTGGTCTAGGTGTAGAGGACGTCCCCCTGTCACTGTCACCGGCCTAAGTGTAGAGGACGTCCCCTTGTCACTGTCACTGGTCTAGGTGTAGAGGACGTCCCCCTGTCACTAGTCTAGGTGTAGAGGACGTCCCCTTGTCACTGTCACTGGTCTAGGTGTAGAGGACGTCCCCTTGTCACTGTCACTGGTCTAGGTGTAGAGGACGTCCCCTTGTCACTGGTCTAGGTGTAGAGGACGTCCCCGTGTCACTGTCACCGGCCTGGCTGTAGAGGATGTCCCCTTGATACTGTCACCGGTCTAGGTGTAGAGGACGTCCCCTTGTCACTGTCACCGGCCTGGCTGTAGAGGACGTCCCCTTGTCACTGTCACCGGTCTAGGTGTAGAGGACGTCACTGTCACCGGTCTAGGTGTAGAGGATGTTCCCTTGATACTGTCACCGGTCTAGGTGTAGAGGACGTCCCCTTGTCACTGGTCTAGGTGTAGAGGACGTTCTCTTGTCACTGTCACTGGTCTAGGTGTAGAGGACGTCCCCGTGTCACTGTCACCGGTCTAGGTGTAGAGGACGTCCCCGTGTCACTGTCACCGTTCTAGGTGTAGAGGACGTCTCTGTGTCACTGTCACCGGTCTAGGTGTAGAGGACGTCCCCTTGTCACTGTCACCGGTCTAGGTGTAGAGGACGTCCCCGTGTCACTGTCATCGCTCTAGGTGTAAAGGATGTCCCCTTGTCACTGTCACCGGCCTGGGTGTAGAGGACGTCCCCTTGTCACTGGTCTGGGTGTAGAGGACGTCCCCTTGTCACTGTCACTGGCCTAGGTGTAGAGGACGTCCCTGTGTCACTGTCACCGGTCTAGGTGTAGAGAACGTCCCCTTGATACTGTCACCGGTGTAGAGGATGTCCCCTTGTCACTGTCACCGGCCTGGTTGTAGAGGACGTCCCCATGTCACTGTCACTGGTCTAGGTGTAGAGGATGTCCCCGTGTCACTGTCACTGGTCTAGGTGTAGAGGACGTCACTGTCACCGGTCTAGGTGTATAGGACGTCCCCTTGATACTGTCACCGGTCTAGGTGTAGAGGACGTCCCCTTGTCACTGTCACCGGCCTGGCTGTAGAGGACGTCCCCTTGTCACTGGTCTAGGTGTAGAGGACGTCCCCGTGTCACTGTCACCGGTCTAGGTGTAGAGGACGTCCCCGTGTCACTGTCACCGGTGTAGGTGTAGAGGACGTCCCCATGTCACTGTCACCGGTCTAGGTGTAGAGGACGTCACTGTCACCGGTCTAGGTGTAGAGGATGTCCCCTTGATACTGTCACCGGTCTAGGTGTAGAGAACGTCCCCTTGTCACTGGTCTAGGTGTAGAGGACGTTCTCTTGTCACTGTCACTGGTCTAGGTGTAGAGGACGTCCCCTTGTCACTGTCACCGGTCTAGGTGTAGAGGACGTCCCCTTGTCACTGTCACCGGTCTAGGTGTAGAGGACGTCCCCTTGTCACTGTCACCGTTCTAGGTGTAGAGGACGTCCCCGTGTCACTGTCACCGGTCTAGGTGTAGAGGACGTCCCCGTGTCACTGTCACCGGTCTAGGTGTAGAGGACGTCCCCATGTCACTGTCACCGGTCTAGGTGTAGAGGACGTCACTGTCACCGGTCTAGGTGTAGAGGATGTCCCCTTGATACTGTCACCGGTCTAGGTGTAGAGGATGTCCCCGTGTCACTGTCACCGGTCAAGGTGTAGAGGACGTCCCCGTGTCACTGTCACCGGTCTAGGTGTAGAGGACGTCCCCATGTCACTGTCACCGGTCTAGGTGTAGAGGATGTCCCCTTGATACTGTCACCGGTCTAGGTGTAGAGGACGTCCCCTTGTCACTGTCTCCGGTCTAGGTGTAGAGGACGTCCCCTTGTCACTGGTCTAGGTGTAGAGGACGTTCTCTTGTCACTGTCACTGGTCTAGGTGTAGAGGACGTCCCCTTGTCACTGTCTCCGGTCTAGGTGTAGAGGACGTCTCCTTGTCACTGTCTCCGGTCTAGGTGTAGAGGACGTCCCCTTGTCACTGGTCTAGGTGTAGAGGACGTCTCCTTGTCACTGTCACTGGCCTAGGTGTAGAGGACGTCCCCTTGTCACTGTCACCGGTCTAGGTGTAGAGGACGTCCCCTTGTCACTGTCACCGGTCTAGGTGTAGAGGACGTCCCCTTGTCACTGTCACCGGTCTAGGTGTAGAGGACGTCTCCTTGTCACTGTCTCCGGTCTAGGTGTAGAGGACGTCCCCTTGTCACTGTCACCGGTCTAGGTGTAGAGGACGTCCCCTTGTCACTGTCACCGGTCTAGGTGTAGAGGACGTCTCCTTGTCACTGTCTCCGGTCTAGGTGTAGAGGACGTCCCCTTGTCACTGTCACTGGTCTAGGTGTAGAGGATGTCCCCTTGTCACTGTCACCGGTCTAGGTGTAGAGGACGTCCCCTTGTCACTGTCACCGTTCTAGGTGTAGAGGACGTCCCCGTGTCACTGTCACCGGTCTAGGTGTAGAGGACGTCCCCTTGTCACTGTCACCGTTCTAGGTGTAGAGGACGTCCCCTTGTCACTGTCACTGGTCTAGGTGTAGAGGACGTCCCCTTGTCACTGTCACCGTTCTAGGTGTAGAGGACGTCCCCCTGTCACTGGTCTAGGTGTAGAGGACGTCCCCTTGTCACTGTCACCGTTCTAGGTGTAGAGGATGTCCCCTTGTCACAGGTCTAGGTGTTGAGGACGTCCCCGTGTCACTGTCACCGGTCTAGGTGTAAACAGACCATTAGAAAGTTCTTTGTATTGTCTCTTCATGTATTTGTACATTGTTATTAGATCTCCCCATAGACGTTGTTTCTCTAATCTGAGTAACCCCCAGTCTGTTAATCTCTGTCCTCCAATCTGCCCATTTCTCCATTACTCGCCCTTGTGGCACCCAACTGGTGACTGATCCAATGTGAGATTTTCCTATAAATGGTAATACTTGCTGCTCCTCCAATAACCCCTTTAATTAACCTGTTCACATATGGAAGCAATCAGGCGGTACAGTTAGTAGAATATGGAGCAGAATGAACCCGGGGAAGCAAAATGGCTTTAATTGTATAACAAAATAATGGACCTGAATCTCAGACGCCCCTTATCAGAATCTTGGCTCTCCGTACAGAGATATTGAATAATAAGATAATCCTCTATATAAGACAGCCATGTAATATTAGGATTAAGGTGATATTTACGTCTCGTTCCCAATAAGCAGAATCCATTGTTTGCCACTGGCAATGCCTGAAAAAGGCTCAAGCCGAAATATTAGGGTAGTCGGGGTAAATAAAGAAGCCCACGGATCTTCAATGCTACTTCTGATCTACTGCTTGAATTTATCGCTTTCATGTTATTAGGGATATTATACATTGGGGCGGAAGACCAGAAACTATTATTGGACCAACTGGGCACCCAAATGATTACAAGCAATATCCCGTCTAAAACACAACCTTTACTCCCAATCCATAATATACAGGTACTAATCCCTGCCTAAACGGTGCCGGTGCACATTACTAGAGATACGTAGGGGCCCTTCTCTGTAGGATATGCACACAATAGTCAATCACATATCTTCCACCCGTATCTCTAAACCCCAACACTTAGAAGATAACCACATCCAATCTCAATGTTCATACTGCTCAAGCTTAGGGAAAGCGTGATGTAGATCCACCTTCAGGTCAAAAGGGTCTGGTGACCACCCTAATGTGAGGATTGTACGCCCCCAGGGTAACGTAGGGTTAATCCATACAGCGCCTTCCCCAAGGAATATAATAGGTCGCAGATTCCTAAGTAAAGACGCACTCAGGGCTAAAGCCCCTTATATAAGCAGCATACCACATGCCCCATATTTAAGAATAGCCCCCAAAACCAGACCCGTACAAGAGCCGGAAATACAGAAGTATTAAGAGATGTATAAGCCGGCCATGTAATATTAGGGTGAGTCCTAGCCCTTTATTTCAGACTGGCTCCCAATACATAGAGGTAAATGAAATAGCCAGATACTGTATAAGGATACGGTGTCGTCCTCTATATAAGACTAGTCACTAATCCAGGTATATATAAGCCGGCCATGTAATATTAGGGTGAGTCCTAGCCCTTTAGTTCAGACTGGCTCCCAATACACAGAGGTAAATGAAATAGCCAGATACTGTATAAGGATACGGTGTCGTCCTCTATATAAGACTAGTCACTAATCCAGGTATATATAAGACTAGTCACTAATACAGGTGTATATATAAGACTAGTCACTAATCCAGGTATATATAAGCCGGCCATGTAATATTAGGGTGAGTCCTAGCCCTTTATTTCAGACTGGCTCCCAATACATAGAGGTAAATGAAATAGCCAGATACTGTATAAGGATACGGTGTCGTCCTCTATATAAGACTAGTTACTAATCCAGGTATATATAAGCCTAGTCACTAATACAGGTGTATATATAAGCCGGCCATGTAATATTAGGGTGAGTCCTAGCCCTTTAGTTCAGACTGGCTCCCAATACATAGAGGTAAATGAAATAGCCAGATACTGTATAAGGATACGGTGTCGTCCTCTATATAAGACTAGTTACTAATACAGGTATATATAAGACTAGTCACTAATACAGGTATATATAAGCCGGCCATGTAATATTAGGGTGAGTCCTAGCCCTTTAGTTCAGACTGGCTCCCAATACACAGAGGTAAATGAAATAGCCAGATACTGTATAAGGATACGGTGTCGTCCTCTATATAAGACTAGTTACTAATCCAGGTATATATAAGCCTAGTCACTAATACAGGTGTATATATAAGCCGGCCATGTAATATTAGGGTGAGTCCTAGCCCTTTAGTTCAGACTGGCTCCCAATACATAGAGGTAAATGAAATAGCCAGATACTGTATAAGGATACGGTGTCGTCCTCTATATAAGACTAGTTACTAATCCAGGTATATATAAGACTAGTCACTAATACAGGTATATATAAGCCGGCCATGTAATATTAGGGTGAGTCCTAGCCCTTTATTTCAGACTGGCTCCCAATACACAGAGGTAAATGAAATAGCCAGATACTGTATAAGGATACGGTGTCGTCCTCTATATAAGACTAGTTACTAATACAGGTATATATAAGCCTAGTCACTAATACAGGTGTATATATAAGCCGGCCATGTAATATTAGGGTGAGTCCTAGCCCTTTAGTTCAGACTGGCTCCCAATACATAGAGGTAAATGAAATAGCCAGATACTGTATAAGGATACGGTGTCGTCCTCTATATAAGACTAGTCACTAATCCAGGTATATATAAGACTAGTCACTAATACAGGTGTATATATAAGACTAGTCACTAATCCAGGTATATATAAGCCGGCCATGTAATATTAGGGTGAGTCCTAGCCCTTTATTTCAGACTGGCTCCCAATACATAGAGGTAAATGAAATAGCCAGATACTGTATAAGGATACGGTGTCGTCCTCTATATAAGACTAGTTACTAATCCAGGTATATATAAGCCTAGTCACTAATACAGGTGTATATATAAGCCGGCCATGTAATATTAGGGTGAGTCCTAGCCCTTTAGTTCAGACTGGCTCCCAATACATAGAGGTAAATGAAATAGCCAGATACTGTATAAGGATACGGTGTCGTCCTCTATATAAGACTAGTTACTAATACAGGTATATATAAGACTAGTCACTAATACAGGTATATATAAGCCGGCCATGTAATATTAGGGTGAGTCCTAGCCCTTTAGTTCAGACTGGCTCCCAATACACAGAGGTAAATGAAATAGCCAGATACTGTATAAGGATACGGTGTCGTCCTCTATATAAGACTAGTTACTAATCCAGGTATATATAAGCCTAGTCACTAATACAGGTGTATATATAAGCCGGCCATGTAATATTAGGGTGAGTCCTAGCCCTTTAGTTCAGACTGGCTCCCAATACATAGAGGTAAATGAAATAGCCAGATACTGTATAAGGATACGGTGTCGTCCTCTATATAAGACTAGTTACTAATCCAGGTATATATAAGACTAGTCACTAATACAGGTATATATAAGCCGGCCATGTAATATTAGGGTGAGTCCTAGCCCTTTATTTCAGACTGGCTCCCAATACACAGAGGTAAATGAAATAGCCAGATACTGTATAAGGATACGGTGTCGTCCTCTATATAAGACTAGTCACTAATCCAGGTATATATAAGCCTAGTCACTAATACAGGTGTATATATAAGCCGGCCATGTAATATTAGGGTGAGTCCTAGCCCTTTAGTTCAGACTGGCTCCCAATACACAGAGGTAAATGAAATAGCCAGATACTGTATAAGGATACGGTGTCGTCCTCTATATAAGACTAGTTACTAATCCAGGTATATATAAGCCGGCCATGTAATATTAGGGTGAGTCCTAGCCCTTTAGTTCAGACTGACTCCCAATACACAGAGGTAAATGAAATAGCCAGATACTGTATAAGGATACGGTGTCGTCCTCTATATAAGACTAGTTACTAATACAGGTATATATAAGCCCTAGTCACTAATACAGGTATATATAAGCCCTAGTCACTAATACAGGTATATATAAGCCCTAGTCACTAATACAGGTATATATAAGCCGGCCGTGTAATATAGGATAAGACGGCTATGAGCCAGGTAATATTTGGATCTTGTGCCCCGCTCGCTTCCCCATCTACAAGCTTGAAGTACCTGTCATGGTGCTGGGTGTCTGCTCGCCTCTAGTCACGGCTTCTGAACATTTGGGTGAGGGCTGCGGAGTTTATAGGTTTCTGGGCTGGGAGGGGACAGGTGTGTCTTCAGATACACAACAGCCCTGAAGTGACTAGAATTTTTTGCATCTTATAATTGGCGAGCTGAGTCACTGTCATTAATGGCTCATTAGCAGCAACAGCCCAAGACGTGAGCGCAGCTCCTGAGAACTCAAATCCAGCAAAGACCTTGTGACTTTCATGCACTGGCAGGTCCTGGGGACCGCACTGATTGGAATTCTCATCACTTACTGCAGTAGTCATGCATGATGTTAAGGGGGCTGCCCCTAGAGGGCGCCATACACAGGCACTGCTCTCCTAATTACATCCTGGAGAAGAGATTTGCATATTTTTTACCCAGAATCCCTAGCGGAGCAGGAATGACTTGTACACACTCTCCCTAATGTGTATGACTATCCCCTGACCCTAGTTACTGCTAGTAAAAGGTTTTCTCGCTATTTTTTAATTTATTATTAGTATTACAGTACGCAAATTCAGAAAAAAAAAATACCACACCCAGATGGGAACGTAGGATGGCAGGTCTGTCTCGGGCAAGATATAAATGATTCCAGGTGGGATCTGACAGAGAGAGAGCATAGAAAAGCTTTCCTTACTGCCCTATAAAAAGGGTCTTAGAGGCTACTTTTGGGTAGTGTACCTCTTAGTGACAAAATGTTGACTGCTAGACATGGCTTTAGGATGTACTCACGGAACATGAACAGACTGAGAGGGGGCAGAAAGAACAGGAAGGTCATTGTCATCAAGTTAACATCTTGGCCATTCTGTCCTATCTACTAGCTGTTGGTTATGTCGGGACACACACGATGAACAGGCTTTGGATGTCCAAGGTAGACGACCAGGTGAGAGCTTCGCCCATCAGGAATAGTTCTTAATAGAGATGAACAGTGAAATGTTCAAAGTTCGATTCAAGTAGCTGCTCAATACTCGACTGTTCGATCAAACACCGAACCCCATTATAGTCTATGGGGAATAAATACTCGTTTAGGGGAACCACTATTCACCTCAGGAGGGTCACCAAGTCCACTATGACACCCCAGGAAATGATGCCAACACCCTGCAATGTAACTGGGCCAGCAGGGGGTGCATGTCTGGGGGCATCTAACAAGCCCAAGTCACTGGATTACATTGGGATCCCTGGCAGCTTGCGCTTTGCCAGAGGCTCGTCTCTGAGGAGGCGGAGTCTAAGATCGGACCAGAATGGAGACAGATGTGGACCAATCTTAGACTCTGCCTCCTCCGGCAGAACCAGCGTTGATTGGCCGAATGCTGTACTCTGTATGGCATTCGGCCAATCAACGCTGGTCAATGCATTCCTATGCCGAGATGTAGCAGTGCTGGCCGTGCACTCAGCTCGACTACTCCGGAGATGAGCCAATCTGAACGCATGGCCAGCACTGCTACAACGGAGAACCGCTGAACCCTGCTGCACACTCAGCTCTGCTGCATCAGAGATGCGATGAACCCTGCTGCACCAGAGATGAAGCAGAGCTGAGTGTGCGCTGAACCCAGCTTGTCTCTGGTAACAAGCCAAAGACCGCACGTGCAGAGAGATAACCAAATATAAATAAATATACAAGTAGGACCCCCATGAGGTTATACCCCCCCCCTACACCATATCTCATACACAGGCCCTTATGGGGAGCATTACTGAGATCTTTTACATGTTCTCTCGGACAGGTCAACCCAAGGAGATCCCGACTGACCAAGGGAATCCATTTATGTTCAAGGTAATGAAAGACGTGTAAGATCCTGAACATTATACCCCTGCGACTCTGTATCTCCCCCCCCCCCCCCGTCAGATGGCCTCTACACTGTATACCCCTCAAGACAGATGGCGTCTACACTGTGC
Source organism: Leptodactylus fuscus (assembly GCF_031893055.1). Classification (NCBI taxonomy): domain Eukaryota; kingdom Metazoa; phylum Chordata; class Amphibia; order Anura; family Leptodactylidae; genus Leptodactylus; species Leptodactylus fuscus. The sequence goes on from NW_027440199.1 coordinate 165,957, forward strand.
GACCACCCCGGGAGAACCGTGCAGGAGGCTGAACTGTCACGGTGACCTTATAGGCACCAGAACTCCCAGGAGAGGTGCACAGGGAAATAGGCAGAGTCAGTTAGATGTGACGCCAGTTGGAGTAATGAGACACCCTCTGGTCCCTGGGCTGGAGATGGTGATGTGGGTGCCAGTGCTCCCCTCCAACAAGGAGCTGGAGCCCAGGGCTTAGCTGTAAGGAAGGCAATGTCCAGGCCAGGATCAGTAGAAGTCCTCACTGCTTTATTGTAACAGGCATCTGCTGGTCACTTGTCCTGTAGCAGTGAGCTGTGGCACAGGGGCTTGTAGCTGGCTGACATCTTCCCATATATTAGCAGAGAGTCTAAGATGTCTCCAGGTCCGGCTTCTGGTCCCTGCAGGGGTTCAGTTACCTTGTAGAGGTCGGTGCAGGCTGCCAGGGTTATAGCTCTGCTTAGCCTGATGTAATCCTGTCCTCTTACTGATAGTTATGGGGGCGCTGTCACAGCTTCTGGTCCCTGCAGGGGTTCAGTTACCTTGTAGAGGTCGGTGCAGGCTGCCAGGGTTATAGCTCTGCTTAGCCTGATGTAATCCTGTCCTCTTACTGATGGTGATGGGGGCGCTGTCACAGCTTCTGGTTTACTGCAGGGGTTCAGTTACCTTGTAGAGGTCGGTGCAGGCTGCCAGGGTTATAGCTCTGCTTAGCCTGATGTAATCCTGTCCTCTTAGGGGGCGTTCACACTACCGTCAGTGTCTGACAGGTAATGTCCGCTCCTAGTGTCTGTTCAAAATCTGGCATGGACATTAGGAGCGGACACTGGCTGTGTCCATGACACTTGTCATTCATTTAAATGGCGGCCGGGTGCGTTCTTTTGCACTCCGTGCCCTTCCTTCACTGTCCGCTTTTAAAGATGTCCGACTTTTCAAGCGAACAGAAAAAACCTACATGTCGAGTTTTTCTGTCCGCTTGAAAAGTCGGATATCTTTACAAACGGACACTTAAAGACAGGAACGGAGTGCAAAAGAACGCACCCGATTGCCATTTAAATGAATGAAAGGTGTCACGGTCACAGCTAGTGTCCGCTGCTAATGTCCGCGCAAGATTTTGAACGGATACTAGGAGTGGACACTACCTGTCAGGCACTGACGGTAGTGTGAACGCTCCCTTACTGATAGTGATGGGGGCGCTATCACAGATTCTCTGCCCTGCTGCTGCTGTGGCAATCCTCACAGCACCCAGTGTCTGACACACAAGATGGCCACTGCCACACTCCTCCTTCCCTGGCTGCTTACAGAATACTACTTCCTTTCTCTGCCCTGATACTGCTGTGGCATCTCCTCACAGCACCCAGTGTCTGACACACAAGATGGCCACTGCCACACTTCTCCTTCCTCCTCCTTCCCTGGCTGCTTACAGAATACTACTTCCTCTCTCTGCCCTGCTGCTGCTGTGGCAATCCTCACAGCACCCAGTGTCTGACACACAAGATGGCCACTGCCACACTTCTCCTTCCTCCTCCTTCCCTGGCTGCTTACAGAATACTACTTCCTCTCTCTGCCCTGCTGCTGCTGTGGCATCTCCTCACAGCACCCAGTGTCTGACACACAAGATGGCCACTGCCACACTCCTCCTTCCTCCTCCTTCCCTGGCTGCTTACAGAATACTACTTCCTCTCTCTGCCCTGCTGCTGCTGTGGCATCTCCTCACAGCACCCAGTGTCTGACACACTAGATGGCCACTGCAACACTTCTCCTTGCTTCTCCTTCCCTGGCTCTTACAGAATACTACTTCCTCTCTCTGCCCTGATACTGCTGTGGCATCTCCTCACAGCACCCAGTGTCTGACACACAAGATGGCCACTGCCACACTTCTCCTTCCCTGGCTGCTTACAGAATACTACTTCCTCTCTCTGCCCTGCTGCTGCTGTGGCATCTCCTCACAGCACCCAGTGTCTGACACACAAGATGGCCACTGCCACACTCCTCCTTCCTCCTCCTTCCCTGGCTGCTTACAGAATACTACTTCCTCTCTCTGCCCTGCTGCTGCTGTGGCATCTCCTCACAGCACCCAGTGTCTGACACACAAGATGGCCACTGCCACACTCCTCCTTCCTCCTCCTTCCCTGGCTGCTTACAGAATACTACTTCCTCTCCCTGCCCTGCTGCTGCTGTGGCATCTCCTCACAGCACCCAGTGTCTGACACACAAGATGGCCACTGCCACACTTCTCCTTCCCTGGCTGCTTACAGAATACTACTTCCTCTCTCTGCCCTGCTGCTGCTGTGGCATCTCCTCACAGCACCCAGTGTCTGACACACAAGATGGCCACTGCCACACTTCTCCTTCCCTGGCTGCTTACAGAATACTACTTCCTCTCTCTGCCCTGCTGCTGCTGTGGCATCTCCTCACAGCACCCAGTGTCTGACACACAAGATGGCCACTGCCACACTCCTCCTTCCTCCTCCTTCCCTGGCTGCTTACAGAATACTACTTCCTCTCTCTGCCCTGCTGCTGCTGTGGCATCTCCTCACAGCACCCAGTGTCTGACACACAAGATGGCCACTGCCACACTCCTCCTTCCTCCTCCTTCCCTGGCTGCTTACAGAATACTACTTCCTCTCCCTGCCCTGCTGCTGCTGTGGCATCTCCTCACAGCACCCAGTGTCTGACACACAAGATGGCCACTGCCACACTTCTCCTTCCCTGGCTGCTTACAGAATACTACTTCCTCTCTCTGCCCTGCTGCTGCTGTGGCATCTCCTCACAGCACCCAGTGTCTGACACACAAGATGGCCACTGCCACACTTCTCCTTCCCTGGCTGCTTACAGAATACTACTTCCTCTCTCTGCCCTGCTGCTGCTGTGGCATCTCCTCACAGCACCCAGTGTCTGACACACAAGATGGCCACTGCCACACTCCTCCTTCCTCCTCCTTCCCTGGCTGCTTACAGAATACTACTTCCTCTCTCTGCCCTGCTGCTGCTGTGGCATCTCCTCACAGCACCCAGTGTCTGACACACAAGATGGCCACTGCCACACTCCTCCTTCCCTGGCTGCTTACAGAATACTACTTCCTCTCTCTGCCCTGATACTGCTGTGGCATCTCCTCACAGCACCCAGTGTCTGACACACAAGATGGCCACTGCCACACTTCTCCTTCCCTGGCTCTTACAGAATACTACTTCCTCTCTCTGCCCTGATACTGCTGTGGCATCTCCTCACAGCACCCAGTGTCTGACACACAAGATGGCCACTGCCACACTCCTCCCTCCTCCTCCTTCCCTGGCTGCTTACACAATACTACTTCCTCTCTCTGCCCTGCTGCTGCTGTGGCATCTCCTCACAGCACCCAGTGTCTGACACACAAGATGGCCACTGCCACACTTCTCCTTCCCTGGCTCTTACAGAATACTACTTCCTCTCTCTGCCCTGATACTGCTGTGGCATCTCCTCACAGCACCCAGTGTCTGACACACAAGATGGCCACTGCCACACTCCTCCTTCCTCCTCCTTCCCTGGCTGCTTACAGAATACTACTTCCTCTCTCTGCCCTGCTGCTGCTGTGGCATCTCCTCACAGCACCCAGTGTCTGACACACAAGATGGCCACTGCCACACTCCTCCCTCCTTCTCCTTCCCTGGCTCTTACAGAATACCACTTCCTCTCTCTGCCCTGATACTGCTGTGGCATCTCCTCACAGCACCCAGTGTCTGACACACAAGATGGCCACTGCCACACTCCTCCTTCCTCCTCCTTCCCTGGCTCTTACAGAATACTACTTCCTCTCTCTGCCCTGATACTGCTGTGGCATCTCCTCACAGCACCCAGTGTCTGACACACAAGATGGCCACTGCCACACTCCTCCTTCCCTGGCTGCTTACAGAATACTACTTCCTCTCTCTGCCCTGCTGCTGCTGTGGCATCTCCTCACAGCACCCAGTGTCTGACACACAAGATGGCCACTGCCACACTCCTCCT
>NW_027440199.1:170131-215415 GCF_031893055.1 Leptodactylus fuscus
CGCCATATTACACCTAATCCTCTGTCCAGGACCTCACTGCCCGCCATATTACACCTAATCCTCTGTACAGGACCTCGCTGCCCGCCATATTACACCTAATCCTCTGTACGGGACCTCGCTGCCCGCCATATTACACCTAATCCTCTGTCCGGGACCTCGCTGCCCGCCATATTACACCTAATCCTCTGTACGGGACCTCACTGCCCGCCATATTACACCTAATCCTCTGTACGGGACCTCGCTGTCCGCCACATTACACCTAATCCTCTGTACGGGACCTCGCTGCCCGCCACATTACACCTAATCCTCTGTCCGGGACCTCGCTGCCCGCCATATTACACCTAATCCTCTGTCCGGGACCTCGCTGCCCGCCATATTACACCTAATCCTCTGTACGGGACCTCGCTGCCCGCCACATTACACCTAATCCTCTGTACGGGACCTCGCTGCCCGCCACATTACACCTAATCCTCTGTACGGGACCTCGCTGCCCGCCATATTACACCTAATCCTCTGTACGGGACCTCGCTGCCCGCCACATTACACCTAATCCTCTGTCCGGGACCTCGCTGCCCGCCACATTACACCTAATCCTCTGTACGGGACCTCGCTGCCCGCCATATTACACCTAATCCTCTGTACGGGACCTCGCTGCCCGCCATATTACACCTAATCCTCTGTACGGGACCTCCCTGCCCGCCATATTACACCTAATCCTCTGTACGGGACCTCGCTGCCCGCCACATTACACCTAATCCTCTGTACGGGACCTCGCTGCCCGCCACATTACACCTAATCCTCTGTACGGGACCTCGCTGCCCGCCACATTACACCTAATCCTCTGTCCGGGACCTCGCTGCCCGCCACATTACACCTAATCCTCTGTCCGGGACCTCGCTGCCCGCCACATTACACCTAATCCTCTGTACGGGACCTCGCTGCCCGCCACATTACACCTAATCCTCTGTCCGGGACCTCGCTGCCCGCCACATTACACCTAATCCTCTGTCCGGGACCTCGCTGCCCGCCATATTACACCTAATCCTCTGTACGGGACCTCCCTGCCCGCCATATTACACCTAATCCTCTGTCCAGGACCTCTCTGCCCGCCACATTACACCTAATCCTCTGTACGGGACCTCGCTGCCCGCCATATTACACCTAATCCTCTGTCCGGGACCTCGCTGCCCGCCACATTACACCTAATCCTCTGTCCAGGACCTCGCTGCCTGCCATATTACACCTAATCCTCTGTACGGGACCTCCCTGCCCGCCATATTACACCTAATCCTCTGTCCAGGACCTCTCTGCCCGCCACATTACACCTAATCCTCTGTACGGGACCTCGCTGCCCGCCATATTACACCTAATCCTCTGTCCGGGACCTCGCTGCCCGCCACATTACACCTAATCCTCTGTCCGGGACCTCGCTGCCCGCCACATTACACCTAATCCTCTGTCCGGGACCTCGCTGCCCGCCATATTACACCTAATCCTCTGTACAGGACCTCGCTGCCCGCCATATTACACCTAATCCTCTGTACAGGACCTCGCTGCCCGCCATATTACACCTAATCCTCTGTCCAGGACCTCACTGCCCGCCATATTACACCTAAAGTCCTGGTGTCTGTGTCCTGTCCTCAACCTCACTGCCCGCCACATTAGATGTGGCCCATGGAGTGGCCAGCCAAGGCGCTAGCCTGTGACTCTATATCGTACCCTGCAGCCATGGTGTAAGACTCTGCTGCTTCGCTCTTTTCTCCTCACGATTAACCTTTTGGCTCCTGAAAATTTTATTATAAATAAAAAAAAAAAAAAAATACAAGCACGAAGATCTAAATCCGACTTTCTATTTATTTGCATCAGGGTTTTGGCTTTAAGGACACACATTTCGTCTTGCTATAAGTCCTTGCATCTTTGGTTTGCCAGTCGTGGGGTCCAGGCAGCAGACTCCCCTTTACTGAGCACTTCCTTTATGATGGGGTAGAGCGCTAACCATCTGCCCAGCTCCTCTTCTGGCTTGTGTCTAGTAGTGCAGGGTAGTAGAGAGGAAGCTGAAAGTGCGGAGAGGTCCCTGCTGGAGCCAAGAGAGGGAAGTCCATGTTGTAGACAGTGCTGTCTCTCCCTGCCGGCTCTTTGCCATTGTGCCCCAGACGGTTGGTAGGAAGTGGCAGAATTTCTTTCCATTGTTCATTACTTATGGGACCCAAGTCTCGGTTTTCCCATTGAATGGGTTTTTCCCCTATATGTCGTGTGTGTGTGCACATAAGCAGTAATCTCTGGCCATTGGGTGTCAATAGAGAGAGAGCGGCCTGCACATGGGAGCTGTAACCACCTGCGGTAACTCAGAATCGGCCGCATCGGGGAGGGAGTGTTGTCATCTCAGTAACATAAGGGGGAAATATCCAAGATGCTCCTTTTTATATCTTCAATTCCTGCAATGTTGAATTCCACCTGGTGGGGACATCACATATGAGCCTGTGAATGGGCAAGCGGTGTTTGCACTGAAACTGAGCCATGAGAGCTGCAGCTACCTTGGACCGTTGTATATGGGCACACAATGTTCGTACTTTGTCAATCAGGGGTGCAGTTTCGGGATAGTGTTTCAGGAACGCTTGCACCACCAAATTGAATACATGAGCGAGGCAAGGTATATGCGCCAATGGGAACAAATTCAGGGCCGCCACCAAATATCTACCATTATCACTGACCACGTTGCCTATTTTGAGGTCTAGCGGACCAAACCATAACTCAGTTTCTCCAATTATTGCATCTTTGATGTTTTCGGCAGTGTGACTCAGTTCCCCTAAACTAATTAATTTCAGTATTGCTTGCTGCCTTCGCCCGCTAGCACCCCGATACAAATGAGATGCATTTCCAGCCCCATGATTTGGTGGAGGTTCTGGTGTGGAACTTATTCCGTCCCCGGAACTCTCAGGAAATGAAGTTTCAGAATTTTTTGAAGGGGAAGTTGGAACCCCCAATGACTTATGAACGACCCTCCTTGAAGAACAGATGACAAACTGCCGTCAACATTCTGACAAGGGTCAAACATGTTGACCCAATGTGTGGTCAGAGATAGGTAGTGGCCCTTCGCATGCTGGCTAGTCCACGTGTCCGTTGTCAAATACACACATCGACTAATAGATTGCTTTAGGGCACGCTTGATCGGTTGTTTGACATGTTCCTGCAAGTCAGGGTCTGCCTTTCGTGAAAAGTAATGGCGGCTGGGTACAACATATTTGGGCACAGCATGGGCCATCAGGGAGCGATAAGCCTTTGATTCTAAAAAGCGGAAAGGGACCATTTCCAAGGCCAGTAGTTGTGAGATGCTGGAGGTGCCGCTTAGCACGCTCATGTGTGGCTGGAGGGTGGGCTGAATATTAGAGCCAGAAAGAGAGGAACATGTTGGAGCGAATGGCATGCGAAACTCAGGCGTGGCTCTATGGCCAGTGGTTCCTGTAATTTTTATGCCAATGGTTTGACTGCTGTCCAGCACTGCTGCCTGGCACACATGAAGTTGGCACTGGCATAGTATGTAGAAGAACTCGCCAAAGCTGGAGGTGGATCAACGTTCACAGGCACATCCCTCTCTTCACTTTCTTGTACAGATTTCAGATTCCTAGGCCTAGCACTTGTATGGAGGTGCCGAGTGTCCTCGGCTAAGTGACTGCTTGCCTATCGCCCTCGTTGGATCATTTGTATCTTTGGTGAAGTATAACCACACAGTTTGTTTGGAGCCTTTCTTTCTTGGATTAGCACGTTTAGGCGCTTTGGGTTGCACAATGCCGGCAGGAGTCGTGTTTACTGGTCTGCGAGTTATAACTGGGATTTGTGTATTAATTGGAGGACATTTTGGTGGCACTGGCAAAGGAACATGAACCTCATCCTCAGAAGTAGTTCCCTGATCCTCTTCACATGGAGACCAAGTTTTGTCACGTAGTCCTCATCCACTGGCTCTTCTGAACAATCTTCTACACTATGGCATGGACTGGCCTGGATGATGGTGAAGGAGCCGCATCTGGAATTTGTGTTTCATCATCATCAGATGGCGGCTGTATGTCTGGGAACTTGGACATTGAATGATCAAATAATGCAGCAGATCCCTCAGCTTCTGCCAAATTTGTGTGACTGGGTAATGTAGAAGGGGGAGAACTGGATTCCCATTGAACATTTGGCACAGTAGATGACCCAGAGCTTCGTTCAGTGGAACATGAGGAGGAATTCCTTCCAGAAGAAGATGCTTCAATATATGAAGTAATAAGTTCTCTGTGGCCTGGCTTATCAGCATTCAGAATACCGGATTGGGCACACCCCCGCAATGCTGACGCCTGATTTTTCCCTTTGCCGGCAGGTGGTTGAGTACTGGCCAGAGCACCACTGTTGGGTCAGTTTACTTTTTTATTTTTGGGGGCATGTTTTTTAATAAAATAGTAACTTTCAAGTGAAAAATCTGATTTTATTTAGTTGACTGACTGGAGAGTTCCCCTTTTTGATGGAAACAGCTGCTGTGGTTTTCTCAACAAAATGTAGATCTATGTTTTTCTCAAAGGTGTATATAGTCTAAGGACAGTGCTGCCTTGTTGACAGAAGAAGCTTACACTGACCCTAGCTACTACTGAGCTCCTCTCCCTAGCCACTACTGAGCTCCTCTCCCTAGCCACTACTGAGCGCCTCTCCCTAGCCACTACTGAGCGCCTCTCCCTAGCCACTACTGAGCGCCTCTCCCTAGCCACTACTGAGCGCCTCTCCCTAGCCACTACTGAGCTCCTCTCCCTAGCCACTACTGAGCTCCTCTCCCTAGCCACTACTGAGCTCCTCTCCCTAGCCACTACTGAGCTCCTCTCCCTAGCCACTACTGAGCGCCTCTCCCTAGCCACTACTGAGCTCCTCTCCCTAGCCACTACTGAGCTCCTCTCCCTAGCCACTACTGAGCGCCTCTCCCTAGCCACTACTGAGCGCCTCTCCCTAGCCACTACTGAGCTCCTCTCCCTAGCCACTACTGAGCTCCTCTCCCTAGCCACTACTGAGCTCCTCTCCCTAGCCACTACTGAGCTCCTCTCCCTAGCCACTACTGAGCGCCTCTCCCTAGCCACTACTGAGCGCCACTACTGAGCGCCTCTCCCTAGCCACTACTGAGCGCCTCTCCCTAGCCACTACTGAGCGCCTCTCCCTAGCCACTACTGAGCTCCTCTCCCTAGCCACTACTGAGCGCCACTACTGAGCGCCTCTCCCTAGCCACTACTGAGCGCCTCTCCCTAGCCACTACTGAGCTCCTCTCCCTAGCCACTACTGAGCTCCTCTCCCTAGCCACTACTGAGCGCCTCTCCCTAGCCACTACTGAGCTCCTCTCCCTAGCCACTACTGAGCTCCTCTCCCTAGCCACTACTGAGCTCCTCTCCCTAGCCACTACTGAGCGCCTCTCCCTAGCCACTACTGAGCTCCTCTCCCTAGCCACTACTGAGCGCCTCTCCCTAGCCACTACTGAGCTCCTCTCCCTAGCCACTACTGAGCTCCTCTCCCTAGCCACTACTGAGCTCCTCTCCTTATATAGAGGGGTGTGATGATGCTGCCGACAACCAGTCACATTATTGCCCATAGATGACATGGTGGCTGAGATTCAAGCATCATGTTAGCTTCTCGCACAATGATTGGCCAGTAACCAAGCATTGTGGGAACTAACCTCTGACCTCGATCCCGTCAGAAAAGATCGGGATCAGAATTCCGATCGTGAAATTTATTCGATCGCCGATCGGAATCCGATCTTTTCTGATCCCAATTGCTCAACCCTACCTGGCAGTTATGTGTGTGCCGTGTCTTGTAGTCTATTGAGCTTGGCCTGGCAATAAGCTGGCAGTCATGTGTGAGAGGTCAGGTGGTGTATTGTGGCCCAGTAATAAATGTTGTATCATCAACTGGCAGACATTAAAGGGTTAGGTTTAAAGGGATCCCTTCCCGTTCTGCCAGAGCGGGTGTGGCTGCTGCACTTGCTCGGGTTCCCTTGTCTGTAGTTATAACCCTCATCATACATTGCACTAACCTCAGGGATGTGTTCTGGAGCCTCTGCTGGGGGTTGGAGTTGTTCAGAGACTGATATCTTGTAAGAGCTCCACATTCTAAGCACATATGTGGTGTGTCCCGTGCGGCATTACCTATAGGGTGCTTTGTATGCGGCGCGGTGTCTTACTTTATTACCGCAGTATTGTCAGCGCTTCGGCTTCTTTTTTTTTTCATCACTGTGTCATCTTTAATGCGCTGCTGACACCACAAATAAACTCCAGATTTCCTGCACAGCTGAGCCCTGTTGTCAGTACAATGAGTCCATAATCTCCTAATGATTTCCACTTCAAACATTGCTTCATCTGATGTCGTTCTGCGGCCCCCACCCTCAAACAGGTGGGGCCCCTGCTTTCAGCACAATGTTAAGGAGATGATTTAGAAAGGATGATGGGTAGTCTCAAGACTGAAGGCAAGACGTGCGGAAATCCGTAGAACTATGAGGAGGTGAAGGAGGACACGAGGAGTGAGGACCTGGGCAAAAGAGCTTACAATCTATGAGGAGATAGAGAGGAGGACACAAGAGGAGTGAGGACCTGGGCAAAAGAGCTTACAATCTATGAGGAGATAGAGAGGAGGACACAAGAGCTTACAATCTATGAGGAGATAGAGAGGACACAAGAGGAGTGAGGACCCCGCTCACAAGAGCTTACAATCTATGAGGAGATAGAGAGGACACAGGAGGAGTGAGGACCCCGCTCACAAGAGCTTACAATCTATGGGGAGATAGAGAGGACACAGGAGGAGTGAGGACCCCGCTCACAAGAGCTTACAATCTATGAGGAGATAGAGAGGAGGACACAAGAGGAGAGAGGACCCCGCTCACAAGAGCTTACAATCTATGGGGAGATAGAGAGGACACAAGAGGAGTGAGGACCCCGCTCACAAGAGCTTACAATCTATGGGGAGATAGAGAGGACACAAGAGGAGTGAGGACCTCGCTCACAAGAGCTTACAATCTATGGGGAGATAGAGAGGACACAAGAGGAGTGAGGACCCCGCTCACAAGAGCTTACAATCTATGGGGAGATAGAGAGGACACAAGAGGAGTGAGGACCTCGCTCACAAGAGCTTACAATCTATGGGGAGATAGAGAGGACACAAGAGGAGTGAGGACCCCGCTCACAAGAGCTTACAATCTATGAGGAGATAGAGAGGACAAAGGAGGAGTGAGGACCCCGCTCACAAGAGCTTACAATCTATGGGGAGATAGAGAGGAGGACACAAGAGAAGAGAGGACCCCGCTCACAAGAGCTTACAATCTATGGGGAGATAGAGAGGAGGACACAAGAGGAGTGAGGACCCCGCTCACAAGAGCTTACAATCTATGAGGAGACAGAGAGGACACAAGAGGAGTGAGGACCCCGCTCACAAGAGCTTACAATCTATAGGGAGATAGAGAGGACACAGGAGGAGTGAGGACCCCGCTCACAAGAGCTTACAATCTATAGGGAGATAGGAGAGGACACAAGGAGTGAGGACCCCGCTCACAAGAGCTTACAATCTATGGGGAGATAGAGAGGAGGACACAAGAGGAGTGAGGACCCCGCTCACAAGAGCTTACAATCTATGAGGAGACAGAGAGGACACAAGAGGAGTGAGGACCCCGCTCACAAGAGCTTACAATCTATGGGGAGATAGAGAGGAGGACACAAGAGGAGAGAGGACCCCGCTCACAAGAGCTTACAATCTATGAGGAGATAGAGAGGACACAGGAGGAGTGAGGACCCCGCTCACAAGAGCTTACAATCTATGAGGAGATAGAGAGGACACAGGAGGAGTGAGGACCCCGCTCACAAGAGCTTACAATCTATGAGGAGATAGAGAGGACACAGGAGGAGTGAGGACCCCGCTCACAAGAGCTTACAATCTATGGAGAGATAGAGAGGACACAAGAGGAGTGAGGACCCCGCTCACAAGAGCTTACAATCTATGGGGAGATAGAGAGGACACAAGAGGAGTGAGGACCCCGCTCACAAGAGCTTACAATCTATGGGGAGATAGAGAGGAGGACACAAGAGGAGTGAGGACCCCGCTCACAAGAGCTTACAATCTATGAGGAGACAGAGAGGACACAAGAGGAGTGAGGACCCCGCTCACAAGAGCTTACAATCTATGGGGAGATAGAGAGGACACAAGAGGAGTGAGGACCCCGCTCACAAGAGCTTACAATCTATGGGGAGATAGAGAGGAGGACAGAAGAGGAGTGAGGACCCCGCTCACAAGAGCTTACAATCTATGAGGAGATAGAGAGGAGGACACAGGAGGAGTGAGGACCCCGCTCACAAGAGCTTACACTCTATGGGGAGATAGAGAGGAGGACACAAGAGGAGTGAGGACCCCGCTCACAAGAGCTTACAATCTATGGGGAGATAGAGAGGACACAAGAGGAGTGAGGACCCCGCTCACAAGAGCTTACAATCTATGGGGAGATAGAGAGGAGGACAGAAGAGGAGTGAGGACCCCGCTCACAAGAGCTTACAATCTATGGGGAGATAGAGAGGACACAAGAGGAGTGAGGACCCCGCTCACAAGAGCTTACAATCTATGAGGAGATAGAGAGGAGGACACAAGAGGAGTGAGGACCCCGCTCACAAGAGCTTACACTCTATGGGGAGATAGAGAGGAGGACACAAGAGGAGTGAGGACCCCGCTCACAAGAGCTTACACTCTATGGGGAGATAGAGAGGAGGACACAGGAGGAGTGAGGACCCCGCTCACAAGAGCTTACAATCTATGAGGAGATAGAGAGGAGGACACAAGAGGAGTGAGGACCCCGCTCACAAGAGCTTACAATCTATGGAGAGATAGAGAGGAGGACACAAGAGGAGTGAGGACCCCGCTCACAAGAGCTTACAATCTATGGGGAGATAGAGAGGAGGACACAAGAGGAGAGAGGACCCCGCTCACAAGAGCTTACAATCTATGAGGAGATAGAGAGGAGGACACAAGAGGAGTGAGGACCCCGCTCACAAGAGCTTACAATCTATGGGGAGATAGAGAGGACACAGGAGGAGTGAGGACCCCGCTCACAAGAGCTTACAATCTATGAGGAGATAGAGAGGAGGACACAAGAGGAGTGAGGACCCCGCTCACAAGAGCTTACAATCTATGGGGAGATAGAGAGGAGGACACAAGAGGAGAGAGGACCCCGCTCACAAGAGCTTACAATCTATGAGGAGATAGAGAGGAGGACACAAGAGGAGTGAGGACCCCGCTCACAAGAGCTTACAATCTATGAGGAGATAGAGAGGAGGACACAAGAGGAGTGAGGACCCCGCTCACAAGAGCTTACAATCTATGGGGAGATAGAGAGGACACAGGAGGAGTGAGGACCCCGCTCACAAGAGCTTACAATCTATGAGGAGATAGAGAGGAGGACACAAGAGGAGTGAGGACCCCGCTCACAAGAGCTTACAATCTATAGGGAGATAGAGAGGACACAGGAGGAGTGAGGACCCCGCTCACAAGAGCTTACAATCTATAGGGAGATAGGAGAGGACACAAGGAGTGAGGACCCCGCTCACAAGAGCTTACAATCTATGGGGAGATAGAGAGGAGGACACAAGAGGAGTGAGGACCCCGCTCACAAGAGCTTACAATCTATGGGGAGATAGAGAGGAGGACACAAGAGGAGTGAGGACCCCGCTCACAAGAGCTTACAATCTATGAGGAGATAGAGAGGAGGACACAGGAGGAGTGAGGACCCCGCTCACAAGAGCTTACAATCTATAAGGAGATAGAGAGGACACAAGAGGAGTGAGGACCCCGCTCACAAGAGCTTACAATCTATGAGGAGATAGAGAGGACACAAGAGGAGTGAGGACCCCGCTCACAAGAGCTTACAATCTATGAGGAGATAGAGAGGACACAAGAGGAGTGAGGACCCCGCTCACAAGAGCTTACAATCTATGGGGAGATAGAGAGGAGGACACAAGAGGAGTGAGGACCCCGCTCACAAGAGCTTACAATCTATGGGGAGATAGAGAGGAGGACACAAGAGGAGTGAGGACCCCGCTCACAAGAGCTTACAGTCTATGAGGAGATAGAGAGGACACAAGAGGAGTGAGGACCCCGCTCACAAGAGCTTACAATCTATGGAGAGATAGAGAGGAGGACACAAGAGGAGAGGACCCCGCTCACAAGAGCTTACAATCTATGAGGAGATAGAGAGGAGGACACAAGAGGAGGGAGGACCCCGCTCACAAGAGCTTACAATCTATGGGGAGATAGAGAGGACACAGGAGGACTGAGGACCCCGCTCACCAGAGCTTACAGTCTATGGGGAGATAGAGAGGACACAGGAGGAGTGAGGACCCCGCTCACAAGAGCTTACAATCTATGAGGAGACAGAGAGGACACAAGAGGAGTGAGGACCCCGCTCACAAGAGCTTACAATCTATGAGGAGATAGAGAGGAGGACACAAGAGGAGTGAGGACCCCGCTCACAAGAGCTTACAATCTATGGGGAGATAGAGAGGACACAAGAGGAGTGAGGACCCCGCTCACAAGAGCTTACAATCTATGGGGAGATAGAGAGGAGGACACAAGAGGAGTGAGGACCCCGCTCACAAGAGCTTACAATCTATGGAGAGATAGAGAGGAGGACACGAGGAGTGAGGACCCCGCTCACAAGAGCTTACAATCTATGGGGAGATAGAGAGGAGGACACAAGAGGAGTGAGGACCCCGCTCACAAGAGCTTACAATCTATGGGGAGATAGAGAGGACACAAGAGGAGGGAGGGCCCCGCTCACAAGAGCTTACAATCTATGGGGAGATAGAGAGGAGGACACAAGAGGAGTGAGGACCCCGCTCACAAGAGCTTACAATCTATGAGGAGATAGAGAGGAGGACACAGGAGGAGTGAGGACCCCGCTCACAAGAGCTTACAATCTATAAGGAGATAGAGAGGACACAAGAGGAGTGAGGACCCCGCTCACAAGAGCTTACAATCTATGAGGAGATAGAGAGGACACAAGAGGAGTGAGGACCCCGCTCACAAGAGCTTACAATCTATGAGGAGATAGAGAGGACACAAGAGGAGGGAGGACCCCGCTCACAAGAGCTTACAATCTATGGGGAGATAGAGAGGAGGACACAAGGGGAGTGAGGACCCCGCTCACAAGAGCTTACAATCTATGGGGAGATAGAGAGGAGGACACAAGAGGAGAGAGGACCCCGCTCACAAGAGCTTACAATCTATGGGGAGATAGAGAGGACACAAGAGGAGTGAGGACCCCGCTCACAAGAGCTTACAATCTATGGGGAGATAGAGAGGACACAGGAGGAGTGAGGACCCCGCTCACAAGAGCTTACAATCTATGGGGAGATAGAGAGGACACAAGGGGAGTGAGGACCCCGCTCACAAGAGCTTACAATCTATGGGGAGATAGAGAGGACACAGGAGGAGTGAGGACCCCGCTCACAAGAGCTTACAATCTATGAGGAGATAGAGAGGACACAAGAGGAGTGAGGACCCCGCTCACAAGAGCTTACAATCTATGAGGAGATAGAGAGGACACGAGCTGTCAGAAGGCTTGTTTGGTTGAATGTTCGGCCATCTCTGAATAGATAAGTTGATTTATCCGGAGCGGCCTCTTACACTGTATACAGTCCGTATAGGTAACACTATAGTAAAGGCTCAGGGTTGATGGTGCGCAGTAGGACAGAGAACTCTAAGTAATCTCAGCTCACACTTGGTTGGCACCAGCACCAGGCTCTCCATTGTTTGGGTTCTGGGTTCTTTGGGCTCTCCATTGTTTGGGTTCTGGGTTCCTCTGTAGGTGATTTTCTATAGACCCCCTAGAATGGGTATTTTGTTCCTCTGTGGAGACCTATAGACGGGATTCCATTATATAGGCGTAGTATATTATAGCTCGCTGCCAGTAACATATGGGAATGACGCACTGAGTAACAGAACCTACCGTCCTGGTGATCACAATGACCCCGATCAGATCTGCAGCGAGGTCTCCACCATAGCAGTCACATCATGAGACCACAGAATATATGACGAGCCCCCTCCCCTCTGGTCTGGCCACACCCCTCCTGGTGACCCCCCCCCCTCAATCACCTGTAGCCGATCCGCACATTTATGGGAGCGGTCAAAGAGTCATGGGTAACTAGGTGTATGTCCCTGTACACACAGACACTGAACCCCACAGCCAAACCTTCAGCTCCAGTATAACTGTGTAGGACCAGAGTGACATCACATAAGGGCAGATATATATATATATATTAGCAGTACCCGCAACTTCGTCCGCGGAAGCGTTGCCGTGTTGCGCGTCCTATTTGCAGCGCGGGCTCGGGCCCCCCGTCATCGCTCCGTGTCCCCTGCCACCACCTGGCTTACTTCCCCGTGACCTCGGCTCTCTTTCCAGCACCTCCCCTTACCCCCTTTCTACCATGCGGCGACCCCGACTCCCTTTCCATAACCTCCAAGGTCATTGACTCCGGGCCTCTTCCCCCCCCCCCTGCGACCCCGGCCCCCTACCCACCCCTCTGTGATCCTGTCCCCCCTTCCACAACTCCGGCCCCCATTCGAAACCTCCATGACCTGGGGCCCCCTTTCCACCGTTCCCGCAACCCCCAGGCCGCTTTACACCACAACTGCTTCCTTTCCAGCACCTCTGCTTAACCCATTTCTACCAGTCGGCGACCCCATCATGTGACCCCGGCCCGCCTTCCAAACCTACCTTTCCACCATGGCCGTGACCCCCTGGCCGCTTTACACCACAACTCCTTCCTTTCTTGCCATAGCTCCCCCACCCTGCAACCCCTTCCCCCCCCTCCCCGAGTACGGACCCCCCTCCCAACTCCCCAGGCGCGACCTGTGCCTGCCCCCCCCCCCTCCCTTTCCCTTACCTGACCTAGTGTCCCGGTGTGCATAGGGCCTGCAGACTGTGCGCCCATGCACAGCGTGTTAGGGGAAGACAGCGGTTTTGGCCAGTGTCCCAGTCCCTGATTCCCTTTCCCACCCCCTTGGGCTCCGGCGGACTTACCTTTACACGCCGGGTGGTGGTCCCGAACGATGGCTGCACATTGAGTACTGTGTCCGCCGCCATGTTCGTTCTATAGCTCGGCGGCCGGCTGGAGCCTCAATAGCTCCGCCCCCTCTGTAGGCCGATAGGCTCTGCGACTGGCTGGAGTCTGTATAGCCACGCCCCCTATCGCTAACTCCAATCGGCGGACAGCAGTGACGTCATCTGAGGTCCTTCAGCATCAGGTCCTGCACAAGGACCGTGATTCTGGGGCTCACGGTGGCCAAACCCGGCAACCAACGGGGAGAAGCCTGTGCCTATGCTTCATGCCTGGTGGCATTCTAGGTATGTGTGCAATTTCAGTGTAATCCGTTCAGCTGTTTAGGCGTGATTGAGTAACAAACATACAAACATATATACTCTCTATAGGTACATGTTCACATACAATGACATTAGCACAGAGATACATGTAGGAGCGCCATTTGTTGGACAATTGTTAGTAAGTGAACCTTCTCCAGGACCGGAAATCTTCAAGGATGAACCAGAAACTGCTGAGCTCGGACTGATGACTGACGGAGAACGTGGAGAATATTATCAATAAGGAGATGAGAAACACAAGAAGATACAGGAAAGACTGCGAGACATTGCCAAACACACTACTAAGGAGGCTTCCTTCTGTCCTTCCTTTATCATCCATCCCTTTCCTTTCTTCCTTCTGCTTCCTTTAACACTTTCCTTTCCTTTCTCCCTCCTCATTCCTTCCTTTCCTTTCTTCTTCCTCCTTCCATCTTTTTTTTATCCTTCCTTGTGTTTCCACCTTTCCTTGTTCGGGGTTATTTTCTGTTCTCCTTGGTCTTACTTCCTTCCCTGTTTTTTCTTCCTCTTTCTTCCTTTCTTCCTCTTCATTCCTTCTTTCCTTTCTTCCTCTTCCTTCCTTCCCTGTTTTTTCTTCCTCTTCCTTCCTTCCTTCCTTTCCTCCTCTTCCTTCCTTCCTTGCCTGTTTTTTCTTCCTTTCCTCCTCTTCCTTCCTTTCCTCCTCTTCCTTCCTTCCTTTCCTCCTCTTCCTTCCTTCCTTTCCTCTTCTTCCTTCCTTTCCTTTTCTCTTCCTTCCATCCTTTCCTCTTCTTCCTTCCTTCCTTTCCTCCCCTTTCTTCCTTCCTTCCTCTCCTCCTCTTCCTTTCCTCCTCTTCCTTCCTTCCTTTCCTCCTCTTCCTTCCTTCCTTTCCTCCTCTTCCTTCCTTCCTTCCTTTCCTCCCCTTCCTTCCTCCTTCCTTCCTCTCCTCCTCTTCCTTTCCTCCTCTTCCTTCCTTCCTTTCCTCCTCTTCCTTCCTTCCTTTCCTCCTCTTCCTTCCTTCCTTTCCTCCCCTTCCTTCCTCCCTTCCTTCCTCTCCTCCTCTTCCTTTCCTCCTCTTCCTTCCTTCCTTTCCTCCTCTTCCTTCCTTTCCTCCTCTTCCATCCTTTCCTCCTCTTCCTTCCTTCCTTTCCTCCTCTTCCTTCCTTTCCTCCTCTTCCTTTCCTCCTCTTCCTTCCTTCCTTTCCTCCTCTTCCTTCCTTTCCTCTTCTTCCTCCTCTTCCTTTCTTCCTTTCCTCCTCTTCCTTCCTTTCCTCCTCTTACTTCCTTCCTTTCCTCCTCTTTCTTCCTTCCTTTCCTCCTCTTCCTTCCTTCCTTTCCTCCTCTTCCTTCCTTTCCTTCCTTCCTTCCTTCCTTTCCTCCCCTTCCTTCCTTCCTTTCCTCCTCTTCCTTCCTTTCCTCCCCTTCCTTTCCTCCTCTTCCTTCCTTCCTTCCTTCCTTCCTTTCCTCCTCTTCCTTCCTTCCCTCCTCTTCCTTCCTTCCTCTTCCTTCCTTTCCTCCTCTTCCTTCCTTCCTTCCTTCCTTCCTTCCTTCCTTTCCTCCTCTTCCTTCCTTCCTTTCCTCCTCTTCCTTCCTTCCTTCCTTTCCTTCCTTCCTTCCTTTCCTCCTCTTCCTTCCTTCCTTCCCTCCTCTTCCTTCCTTCCCTCCTCTTCTTCCTTCCTCTTCCTTCCTTTCCTCCTCTTCCTTCCTTCCTTCCTTTCCTTCCTTCCTTCCTTTCCTCCTCTTCCTTCCTTCCTTCCTTTCCTCCTCTTCCTTCCTTCCTTTCCTCCTCTTCCTTCCTTTCCTCCCCTTCCTTCCTTTCCTCCCCTTCCTTCCTTTCCTCCCCTTCCCTTTCCTCCTCCTCTTCCTTCCTTCCTTCCTTTCCTCCCCTTCCTTCCTTTCCTCCCCTTCCTTTCATCCTCTTCCTTCCTTTCCTCCTCTTCCTTCCTTTCCTCCTCTTCCTTCCTTTCCTCCCCTTCCCTTTCCTCCTCCTCCTTCCTTCCTTCCTTTCCTCCTCTTCCTTCCCTCCTTCCTTTCCTCCCTCTTCCTTCCTTCCTTTCCTCCTCTTCCTTTCTCCTTCCTTTCCTCCTCTTCCTTCCTTTCCTCCTCTTCCTTCCTTCCTTTCCTCCTCCCCTTCCTTCCTTTCCTCTTCTTCCTTCCTTTTCTCTTCCTTCCATCCTTTCCTCCTCCTCTTCCTTCCTTTCCTCCCCTCCCTCCTTCCTCCCTCTCTCCCTTCCTTCCTCCCTCTCTCCCTTCCTTCCTCCCTCTCTCCCTTCCTTCCTCCCTCTCTCTCCCTTCCTTCCTCCCTCCCTCTCTCCCTTCCTTCCTCCCTCCCTTCCTTTCCTCCCCTTCCTTCCTCCCTTTCCTCCTCCTCTTCCTTCCTTCCTTTCCTCCCCTTCCTTCCTTCCTTTTCTCTTCCTTCCATCCTTTCCTCCTCCTCTTCCTTCCATCCTTTCCTCTTCCTTCCTTCCTTTCCTCCCCTCCCTTCCTTCATCCCTCTCTTCCTTCCTCCCTCCCTTCCTTCCTCCCTCTCTCCCTTCCTTCCTCCCTCTCTCCCTTCCTTCCTCCCTCTCTCTCCCTCCCTTCCTTTCCTCCTCTTCCTTCCTTCCTTTCCTCCTCTTCCTTCCTTCCTTCCTTCCCTCCTCTTCCTTCCTCCCCTTCCTTTCCTCCTCTTCCTTCCTTCCTTTCCTCCTCTTCCTTCCTTCCTTTCCTCCTCTTCCTTCCTTCCTTCCTTTCCTCCTCTTCCTTCCTTCCTTTCCTCCTCTCCCTCCCTTCCTTTCCTCCTCTTCCTTCCTTCCTTTCCTCCTCTTCCTTCCTTCCCTCCTCTTCCTTCCTCCCCTTCCTTTCCTCCTCTTCCTTCCTTCCTTTCCTCCTCTTCCTTCCTTCCCTCCTCTTCCTTCCTCCCCTTCCTTTCCTCCTCTTCCTTCCTTCCTTTCCTCCTCTTCCTTCCTTCCTTTCCTCCTCTTCCTTCCTTCCTTTCCTCCTCTTCCTTCCTTCCTTTCCTCCTCTTCCTTCCTTCCTTCCTTTCCTCCCCTTCCTTTCCTCCTCCTTCCTTCCTTCCTTCCTTCCTTCCCTCCTCTTCCTTCCTCCCCTTCCTTTCCTCCTCTTCCTTCCTTCCTTTCCTCCCCTTCCTTCCTTCCTTTTCTCTTCCTTCCATCCTTTCCTCCTCCTCTTCCTTCCATCCTTTCCTCTTCCTTCCTTCCTTTCCTCCCCTCCCTTCCTTCATCCCTCTCTTCCTTCCTCCCTCCCTTCCTTCCTCCCTCTCTCCCTTCCTTCCTCCCTCTCTCCCTTCCTTCCTCCCTCTCTCCCTTCCTTCCTCCCTCTCTCCCTTCCTTCCTCCCTCTCTCTCCCTCCCTTCCTTTCCTCCTCTTCCTTCCTTCCTTCCCTCCTCTTCCTTCCTCCCCTTCCTTTCCTCCTCTTCCTTCCTTCCTTTCCTCCTCTTCCTTCCTTCCTTTCCTCCTCTTCCTTCCTTCCTTCCTTTCCTCCTCTTCCTTCCTTCCTTTCCTCCTCTCCCTCCCTTCCTTTCCTCCTCTTCCTTCCTTCCTTTCCTCCTCTTCCTTCCTTCCTTCCTTCCTTCCCTCCTCTTCCTTCCTCCCCTTCCTTTCCTCCTCTTCCTTCCTTCCTTCCTTCCTTCCTTCCTTTCCTCCTCTTCCTTCCTTCCTCCTCTTCCTTCCCTCCTCCTTCCTTCCTCCCCTTCCTTCCCTCCTCTTCCTTCCTTCCTTTCCTCCTCTTCCTTCCTTCCTTTTCTCCTCTTCCTTCCTTCCATCTCTTTATCCTTCCTTGTGTTTCCCTCTCCTTTCCTTGGTCAGGGTTCTTTCTCTCCTTGCTCTTGGGCCCTTCCTTGCTCTCTCCTTTCTTGCTCCTTCTGCTATGTTGGACTCTCTATACTCATCACATTGTCCCTTTGCCCCTTTCATGTCCTTGTTCACACTTTATGATTCAGGCTCATTTACACTTTCTACATAAACTTCTCTCTTTGTTCTAAGACAATTATCTCCACCCTGGGAAATGTTCTGCCAAACCCTGAGGAGATCAAAGAGTTAATCCAGCAGGTGATGTCGCCTCGTAAATGAGAGAACTTGCTGATGTGCAGATGAGACTTCTCACCTGACTGATCTGCCCCAAGACATCCTCTCATTAAAGGGGAAGTCTGAAGTTGTGTGTCTGATATTAAAGGGATCTACCAGATGTTGAGGATTAAATTGATAATACCTTTATTCTCCCCCAGTAGGAACCGGCCGCAGTGTCTGAACAGGTCCCTGGTGCAAGAGCGCTTGGAAAGGAAAGGAGTGTGTGATGCTCTGTGTGAACAGAACACCAAAAGCTCATGATAAATGGCGAAGGAAGGGATGATGGGAGTGATACATTGTGTGTGATATAGAGATTAGATTGTCAGCTCCTGGGGTCAGGGATGATGGGAGTGATACATTGTGTGTGATATAGAGATTAGAGTGTCAGCTCCTGGGGTCAGGGATGATGGGAGTGATACATTGTGTGTGATATAGAGATTAGAGTGTCAGCTCCTGGGGTCAGGGATGATGGGAGTGATACATTGTGTGTGATATAGAGATTAGAGTGTCAGCTCCTGGGGTCAGGGATGATGGGAGTGATACAATTGTGTGATATAGAGATTAGATTGTCAGCTCCTGGGTCAGGGATGATGGGAGTGATACATTGTGTGATATAGAGATTAGAGTGTCAGCTCCTGGGGTCAGGGATGATGGGAGTGATACATTGTGTGTGATATAGAGATTAGATTGTCAGCTCCTGGGGTCAGGGATGATGGGAGTGATACATTGTGTGATATAGAGATTAGATTGTCAGCTCCTGGGGTCAGGGATGATGGGGGTGATACATTGTGTGATATAGAGATTAGATTGTCAGCTCCTGGGGTCAGGGATGATGGGAGTGATACATTGTGTGATATAGAGATTAGATTGTCAGCTCCTGGGGTCAGGGATGATGGGAGTGATACATTGTGTGTGATATAGAGATTAGATTGTCAGCTCCTGGGGTCAGGGATGATGGGAGTGATACATTGTGTGATATAGAGATTAGAGTGTCAGCTCCTGGGGTCAGGGATGATGGGAGTGATACATTGTGTGATATAGAGATTAGAGTGTCAGCTCCTGGGGTCAGGGATGATGGGGGTGATACATTGTGTGTGATATAGAGATTAGATTGTCAGCTCCTGGGGTCAGGGATGATGGGAGTGATACATTGTGTGATATAGAGATTAGAGTGTCAGCTCCTGGGGTCAGGGATGATGGGAGTGATACATTGTGTGTGATATAGAGATTAGATTGTCAGCTCCTGGGGTCAGTGATGATGGGAGTGAATACATTGTGTGTGTGGTATAGAGATTAGAGTGTCAGCTCCTGGGTCAGGGATGATGGGAGTGATACATTGTGTGTGATATAGAGATTAGATTGTCAGCTCCTGGGGTCAGGGATGATGGGAGTGATACATTGTGTGTGATATAGAGATTAGATTGTCAGCTCCTGGGTCAGGGATGATGGGAGTGATACATTGTGTGTGATATAGAGATTAGATTGTCAGCTCCTGGGGTCAGGGATGATGGGAGTGATACATTGTGTGTGATATAGAGATTAGATTGTCAGCTCCTGGGGTCAGGGATGATGGGAGTGATACATTGTGTGTGATATAGAGATTAGAGTGTCAGCTCCTGGGTCAGGGATGATGGGAGTGATACATTGTGTGTGATATAGAGATTAGATTGTCAGCTCCTGGGGTCAGGGATGATGGGAGTGATACATTGTGTGATATAGAGATTAGATTGTCAGCTCCTGGGGTCAGGGATGATGGGAGTGATACATTGTATGTGTGATATAGAGATTAGATTGTCAGCTCCTGGGTCAGGGATGATGGGAGTGATACATTGTATGTGTGATATAGAGATTAGATTGTCAGCTCCTGGGGTCAGGGATGATGGGAGTGATACATTGTGTGTGATATAGAGATTAGAGTGTCAGCTCCTGGGGTCAGGGATGATGGGAGTGATACATTGTGTGAAATAGAGATTAGATTGTCAGCTCCTGGGGTCAGGGATGATGGGAGTGATACATTGTGTGTGATATAGAGATTAGATTGTCAGCTCCTGGGGTCAGGATGATGGGAGTGATACACTGTGTGTGATATAGAGATTAGATTGTCAGCTCCTGGGGTCAGGGATGATGGGAGTGATACATTGTGTGTGATATAGAGATTAGATTGTCAGCTCCTGGGCTCAGGGATGATGGGAGTGATACATTGTGTGTGTGATATAGAGATTAGAGTGTCAGCTCCTGGGGTCAGGGATGATGGGAGTGATACATTGTGTGTGATATAGAGATTAGAGTGTCAGCTCCTGGGGTCAGGGATGATGGAGTGATACATTGTGTGTGTGATATAGAGATTAGAGTGTCAGCTCCTGGGGTCAGGGATGATGGGAGTGATACATTGTGTGTGATATAGAGATTAGAGTGTCAGCTCCTGGGGTCAGGGATGATGGAGTGATACATTGTGTGTGATATAGAGATTAGAGTGTCAGCTCCTGGGGTCAGGGATGATGGAAGTGATACATTGTGTGTGATATAGAGATTAGAGTGTCAGCTCCTGGGGTCAGGGATGATGGAAGTGATACATTGTGTGTGATATAGAGATTAGAGTGTCAGCTCCTGGGGTCAGGGATGATGGGAGTGATACATTGTGTGATATAGAGATTAGAGTGTCAGCTCCTGGGGTCAGGGATGATGGGAGTGATACATTGTGTGTGATATAGAGATTAGAGTGTCAGTTCCTGGGGTCAGGGATGATGGGAGTGATACATTGTGTGTGATATAGAGATTAGATTGTCAGCTCCTGGGCTCAGGGATGATGGGAGTGATACATTGTGTGTGTGATATAGAGATTAGAGTGTCAGCTCCTGGGGTCAGGGATGATGGGAGTGATACATTGTGTGTGATATAGAGATTAGAGTGTCAGCTCCTGGGGTCAGGGATGATGGGAGTGATACATTGTGTGATATAGAGATTAGATTGTCAGCTCCTGGGGTCAGGGATGATGGGAGTGATACATTGTGTGTGATATAGAGATTAGATTGTCAGCTCCTGGGGTCAGGGATGATGGGAGTGATACATTGTGTGTGATATAGAGATTAGATTGTCAGCTCCTGGGGTCAGGGATGATGGGAGTGATACATTGTGTGTGATATAGAGATTAGATTGTCAGCTCCTGGGTCAGGGATGATGGGAGTGATACATTGTGTGTGATATAGAGATTAGAGTGTCAGCTCCTGGGGTCAGGGATGATGGGAGTGATACATTGTGTGTGATATAGAGATTAGATTGTCAGCTCCTGGGGTCAGGGATGATGGGAGTGATACATTGTGTGTGATATAGAGATAAGAGTGTCAGCTCCTGGGGTCAGGGATGATGGGAGTGATACATTGTGTGTGATATAGAGATAAGAGTGTCAGCTCCTGGGGTCAGGGATGATGGGAGTGATACATTGTGTGTGTGATATAGAGATTAGAGTGTCAGCTCCTGGGGTCAGGGATGATGGGAGTGATACATTGTGTGATATAGAGATTAGAGTGTCAGCTCCTGGGGTCAGGGATGATGGGAGTGATACATTGTGTGTGATATAGAGATTAGAGTGTCAGCTCCTGGGGTCAGGGATGATGGGAGTGATACATTGTGTGTGATATAGAGATTAGATTGTCAGCTCCTGGGCTCAGGGATGATGGGAGTGATACATTGTGTGTGTGATATAGAGATTAGAGTGTCAGCTCCTGGGGTCAGGGATGATGGGAGTGATACATTGTGTGTGATATAGAGATTAGAGTGTCAGCTCCTGGGGTCAGGGATGATGGGAGTGATACATTGTGTGATATAGAGATTAGATTGTCAGCTCCTGGGGTCAGGGATGATGGGAGTGATACATTGTGTGTGATATAGAGATTAGATTGTCAGCTCCTGGGGTCAGGGATGATGGGAGTGATACATTGTGTGTGATATAGAGATTAGATTGTCAGCTCCTGGGGTCAGGGATGATGGGAGTGATACATTGTGTGTGATATAGAGATTAGATTGTCAGCTCCTGGGGTCAGGGATGATGGGAGTGATACATTGTGTGTGATATAGAGATTAGAGTGTCAGCTCCTGGGGTCAGGGATGATGGGAGTGATACATTGTGTGTGATATAGAGATTAGATTGTCAGCTCCTGGGGTCAGGGATGATGGGAGTGATACATTGTGTGTGATATAGAGATAAGAGTGTCAGCTCCTGGGGTCAGGGATGATGGGAGTGATACATTGTGTGTGATATAGAGATAAGAGTGTCAGCTCCTGGGGTCAGGGATGATGGGAGTGATACATTGTGTGATATAGAGATTAGATTGTCAGCTCCTGGGGTCAGGGATGATGGCAGTGATACATTGTGTGATATAGAGATTAGAGTGTCAGCTCCTGGGGTCAGGGATGATGGGAGTGATACATTGTGTGATATAGAGATTAGATTGTCAGCTCCTGGGGTCAGGGATGATGGGAGTGATACATTGTGTGATATAGAGATTAGATTGTCAGCTCCTGGGGTCAGGGATGATGGGAGTGATACATTGTGTGATATAGAGATTAGATTGTCAGCTCCTGGGGTCAGGGATGATGGGGGTGATACATTGTGTGATATAGAGATTAGATTGTCAGCTCCTGGGGTCAGGGATGATGGGAGTGATACATTGTGTGTGATATAGAGATTAGATTGTCAGCTCCTGGGGTCAGGGATGATGGGGGTGATACATTGTGTGTGATATAGAGATTAGAGTGTCAGCTCCTGGGGTCAGGGATGATGGCAGTGATACATTGTGTGTGTGATATAGGGATTAGATTGTCAGCTCCTGGGGTCAGGGATGATGGCAGTGATACATTGTGTGTGATATAGAGATTAGAGTGTCAGCTCCTGGGGTCAGGGATGATGGGAGTGATACATTGTGTGTGTGATATAGAGATTAGAGTGTCAGCTCCTGGGGTCAGGGATGATGGGAGTGATACATTGTGTGTGATATAGAGATTAGAGTGTCAGCTCCTGGGGTCAGGGATGATGGGAGTGATACATTGTGTGTGATATAGAGATTAGAGTGTCAGCTCCTGGGGTCAGGGATGATGGGAGTGATACATTGTGTGTGTGATATAGAGATTAGATTGTCAGCTCCTGGGTCAGGGATGATAGGAGTGATACATTGTATGTGTGATATAGAGATTAGATTGTCAGCTCCTGGGGTCAGGGATGATGGGAGTGATACATTGTGTGTGATATAGAGATTAGATTGTCAGCTCCTGGGGTCATGGATGATGGAAGTGATACATTGTGTGTGATATAGAGATTAGATTGTCAGCTCCTGGGGTCAGGGATGATGGGAGTGATACATTGTGTGTGATATAGAGATTAGATTGTCAGCTCCTGGGGTTAGGGATGATGGCAGTGATACATTGTGTGTGATATAGAGATTAGATTGTCAGCTCCTGGGGTCAGGGATGATGGGAGTGATACATTGTGTGTGATATAGAGATTAGATTGTCAGCTCCTGGGGTCAGGGATGATGGGAGTGATACATTGTGTGTGTGATATAGAGATTAGATTGTCAGCTCCTGGGGTCAGGGATGATGGGAGTGATACATTGTGTGTGATATAGAGATTAGATTGTCAGCTCCTGGGGTCAGGGATGATGGGAGTGATACATTGTGTGTGATATAGAGATTAGAGTGTCAGCTCCTGGGGTCAGGGATGATGGGAGTGATACATTGTGTGTGATATAGAGATTAGAGTGTCAGCTCCTGGGGTCAGGGATGATGGGGGTGATACATTGTGTGTGATATAGAGATTAGAGTGTCAGCTCCTAGGGTCAGGGATGATGGGAGTGATACATTGTGTGATATAGAGATTAGAGTGTCAGCTCCTGGGGTCAGGGATGATGGGAGTGATACATTGTGTGTGATATAGAGATTAGATTGTCAGCTCCTGGGGTCAGGGATGATGGTAGTGATACATTGTGTGATATAGAGATTAGAGTGTCAGCTCCTGGGGTCAGGGATGATGGGAGTGATACATTGTGTGTGATATAGAGATTAGAGTGTCAGCTCCTGGGGTCAGGGATGATGGGAGTGATACATTGTGTGTGATATAGAGATTAGATTGTCAGCTCCTGGGGTCAGGGATGATGGGAGTGATACATTGTGTGTGATATAGAGATTAGATTGTCAGCTCCTGGGGTCAGGGATGATGGGAGTGATACATTGTGTGTGATATAGAGATAAGAGTGTCAGCTCCTGGGGTCAGGGATGATGGGAGTGATACATTGTGTGATATAGAGATTAGATTGTCAGCTCCTGGGGTCAGGGATGATGGGAGTGATACATTGTGTGATATAGAGATTAGATTGTCAGCTCCTGGGGTCAGGGATGATGGGAGTGATACATTGTGTGATATAGAGATTAGAGTGTCAGCTCCTGGGGTCAGGGATGATGGGAGTGATACATTGTGTGTGATATAGAGATTAGAGTGTCAGCTCCTGGGGTCAGGGATGATGGGAGTGATACATTGTGTGTGTGATATAGAGATTAGATTGTCAGCTCCTGGGGTCAGGGATGATGGGAGTGATACATTGTGTGATATAGAGATTAGATTGTCAGCTCCTGGGGTCAGGGATGATGGGAGTGATACATTGTGTGATATAGAGATTAGATTGTCAGCTCCTGGGGTCAGGGATGATGGGAGTGATACATTGTGTGTGATATAGAGATTAGAGTGTCAGCTCCTGGGGTCAGGGATGATGGGAGTGATACATTGTGTGATATAGAGATTAGAGTGTCAGCTCCTGGGGTCAGGGATGATGGGAGTGATACATTGTGTGTGATATAGAGATTAGAGTGTCAGCTCCTGGGGTCAGGGATGATGGGGGTGATACATTGTGTGTGATATAGAGATTAGATTGTCAGCTCCTGGGGTCAGGGATGATGGGAGTGATACATTGTGTGTGATATAGAGATTAGAGTGTCAGCTCCTGGGGTCAGGGATGATGGGAGTGATACATTGTGTGTGATATAGAGATTAGAGTGTCAGCTCCTGGGGTCAAGGATGATGGGAGTGATACATTGTGTGATATAGAGATTAGATTGTCAGCTCCTGGGGTCAGGGATGATGGGGGTGATACATTGTGTGATATAGAGATTAGAGTGTCAGCTCCTGGGGTCAGGGATGATGGGAGTGATACATTGTGTGTGATATAGAGATTAGATTGTCAGCTCCTGGGGTCAGGGATGATGGGAGTGATACATTGTGTGATATAGAGATTAGATTGTCAGCTCCTGGGGTCAGGGATGATGGGAGTGATACATTGTGTGTGATATAGAGATTAGAGTGTCAGCTCCTGGGGTCAGGGATGATGGGAGTGATACATTGTGTGATATAGAGATTAGATTGTCAGCTCCTGGGGTCAGGGATGATGGGAGTGATACATTGTGTGTGATATAGAGATTAGATTGTCAGCTCCTGGGGTCAGGGATGATGGGAGTGATACATTGTGTGTGATATAGAGATTAGAGTGTCAGCTCCTGGGGTCAGGGATGATGGGAGTGATACATTGTGTGTGATATAGAGATTAGATTGTCAGCTCCTGGGGTCAGGGATGATGGGAGTGATACATTGTGTGTGATATAGAGATTAGATTGTCAGCTCCTGGGGTCAGGGATGATGGGAGTGATACATTGTGTGTGATATAGAGATTAGAGTGTCAGCTCCTGGGGTCAGATGTGATGAGCTAGTCATATATGTGTCACTGCTATATAAATAGTAAATCCTAAATGACAGAAGTGATTTGTTGCAGATTCATTGTCTCGGTTTCTTCCTCCATCGCTGATGTAATTACAGGATAAGATTCGTCTCGTTGTCTCGTCTATTCGCAGCTGTTAGACATTAATATCTCCTCCACCATTAACACAGAAGGTGTCGCAATAAAATCTATTTGTTTTGGGCTGATCTGCTGAAATGTCAAATAAAAATCTCATTATGGAACACAAAAAATGAGGGAATTGTGTCAGGTTTTATATGCAGATTATCTCACATCGGAGCTATAAAATCCCATGGATTACACAAAAAACAAGATGGATCCTGTCCTCTAAGTGAGACGAATCGCAGAAACAGAAGAGAAACTTCAGCTATGAGGGAATCTGGAGCAGGAGAGCGATAGGACCCTGTACACATGGATAGATCAGCTGCCATTGAAGATCTCAGTGTAGAGCAGCCAAACGGGCTGAAGTGGCGAATGTGACCCGTAAATAAAGCCCAAGGCAAATGGACTCCAACTGCCCAATCCTAATATACACTTATATACTGTCCATGTAATGTGGCTGAAGGGTATATATGCGTAAGAAGGACCGATATATAGAAAGCCTCTCTTATCTATAGGGAATGTTTAGTCCCAACATCCCAACAAAACATAAACTTGATTTACAATGATCTTTGTTTTGTTAATAGTCAACTGAAATGTTACTGTATCTCCTGGATGTAGCAGGGACAAGTCAGGACTCCTGTGGGGGTGGGGTGGGGGGGATGGGTTGGGGTCTGTCTGCCCCTTCTCTGAGCTTGAGGACTGGGTCCCCCCCCACTTGGAATTCAGACTGACTACAGCCTGGCTGACGATAGGGGATCTGCAGTGCTCCTATTAACCCCTTCCTGACGGCACAGGAGCAGATCCCCCATACTCAGTAGACACAGGGACACCTCATGTGTGTAATGTCTCACTGTCATTTTCTACTTTTCTATGGATTCTAGGGAAAGGAGGGAATTACAACTTTTATTTATTTTATTTGTGTTATTATATTTTTTTTTCACTAGTTCACGGGAGATTCTATACTAGTAATCTATAATAATAATCTATCGCGGCCGGTCATAGACCCCCCCCCCCCAAAAAAAAACAAATAATAATAATTTTTTTGCTTGACTCAAGTATAAGCCAAGGGGGGCTTTTTCAGCACAAAAACTGCGCTGATAAACTCGACTTATACTCAAGTATGTACGGGAAGGGAAGAAAGTGCTGAGAAAATGCATCAAAAGCGGTGGAAAGATACTGGGGGTTTTTTCAGCTGTACTGAGGCTCCTCCAGATCTGCCCCCGTGCTGAGGCTCCTCCAGATCTGCCCCTGTGCTGAGGCTACTCCAGATCTGCCCCTGTGCTGAGGCTCCTCCAGATCTGCCCACGTGCTGAGGCTATTCCAGATCTGCCCCTGTGCTGAGGCTCCTCCAGATCTGCCCCTGTGCTGAGGCTCCTCCAGACCTGCCCCTGTGCTGAGGCTCCTCCAGATCTGCCCCTGTGCTGAGGCTACTCCAGATCTGCCCCTGTGCTGAGGCTCCTCCAGATCTGCCCCCGTGCTGAGGCTACTCCAGATCTGCCCCTGTGCTGAGGCTCCTCCAGATCTGCCCCCGTGCTGAGGCTCCTCCAGATCTGCCCCTGTGCTGAGGCTACTCCAGATCTGCCCCTGTGCTGAGGCTCCTCCAGATCTGCCCACGTGCTGAGGCTATTCCAGATCTGCCCCTGTGCTGAGGCTCCTCCAGATCTGCCCCTGTGCTGAGGCTACTCCAGATCTGCCCCTGTGCTGAGGCTACTCCAGATCTGCCCACGTGCTGAGGCTCCTCCAGATCTGCCCCCGTGCTGAGGCTACTCCAGATCTGCCCCCGTGCTGAGGCTACTCCAGATCTGCCCCCGTGCTGAGGCTCCTCCAGATCTGCCCCCGTGCTGAGGCTCCTCCAGATCTGCCCCCGTGCTGAGGCTCCTCCAGATCTGCCCCCGTGCTGAGGCTACTCCAGATCTGCCCCTGTGCTGAGGCTACTCCAGATCTGCCCACGTGCTGAGGCTACTCCAGATCTGGCCCCGTGCTGAGGCTATTCCAGATCTGCCCCTGTGCTGAGGCTACTCCAGACCTGCCCCCGTGCTGAGGCTACTCCAGATCTGCCCACGTGCTGAGGCTATTCCAGATCTGCCCCTGTGCTGAGACTCCTCCAGACCTGCCCCTGTGCTGAGGCTCCTCCAGATCTGCCCCTGTGCTGAGGCTACTCCAGATCTGGCCCCGTGCTGAGGCTATTCCAGATCTGCCCCTGTGCTGAGGCTACTCCAGACCTGCCCCCGTGCTGAGGCTACTCCAGATCTGCCCACGTGCTGAGGCTATTCCAGATCTGCCCCTGTGCTGAGGCTACTCCAGACCTGCCCCCGTGCTGAGGCTACTCCAGATCTGCCCACGTGCTGAGGCTATTCAAGATCTGCCCCTGTGCTGAGGCTACTCCAGACCTGCCCCTGTGCTGAGACTCCTCCAGACCTGCCCCCGTGCTGAGGCTACTCCAGATCTGCCCCTGTGCTGAGGCTACTCCAGATCTGCCCACGTGCTGAGGCTACTCCAGATCTGGCCCCGTGCTGAGGCTATTCCAGATCTGCCCCTGTGCTGAGGCTACTCCAGACCTGCCCCAGTGCTGAGGCTACTCCAGATCTGCCCACGTGCTGAGGCTATTCCAGATCTGCCCCTGTGCTGAGACTCCTCCAGACCTGCCCCTGTGCTGAGGCTCCTCCAGATCTGCCCCTGTGCTGAGGCTACTCCAGATCTGGCCCCGTGCTGAGGCTATTCCAGATCTGCCCCTGTGCTGAGGCTACTCCAGACCTGCCCCCGTGCTGAGGCTACTCCAGATCTGCCCACGTGCTGAGGCTATTCCAGATCTGCCCCTGTGCTGAGGCTACTCCAGACCTGCCCCCGTGCTGAGGCTACTCCAGATCTGCCCACGTGCTGAGGCTATTCCAGATCTGCCCCTGTGCTGAGGCTACTCCAGACCTGCCCCTGTGCTGAGACTCCTCCAGACCTGCTCCTGTGCTGAGGCTCCTCCAGATCTGCCCCTGTGCTGAGGCTACTCCAGATCTGGCCCCGTGCTGATGCTACTCCAGATCTGCCCCTGTGCTGAGGCTACTCCAGATCTGGCCCCGTGCTGAGGCTACTCCAGATCTGCCCCCGTGCTGAGGCTATTCCAGATCTGCCCACGTGCTGAGGCTACTCAAGACCTGCCCCCGTGCTGAGGCTACTCCAGATCTGCCCCCGTGCTGAGGCTACTCCAGATCTGCCCCCATGCTGAGGCTACTCCAGATCTGCCCCCGTGCTGAGTCTACTCCAGATCTGCCCCCGTGCTGAGGCTACTCCAGATCTGCCCCCGTGCTGAGGCTACTCCAGATCTGCCCCTGTGCTGAGGCTACTCCAGATCTGCCCACGTGATGAGGCTACTCCAGATCTGCCCACGTGCTGAGGCTACTCCAGATCTGCCCCCTGCTGAGGCTACTCCAGATCTGCCCCCGTGCTGAGGCTATTCCAGATCTGCCCACGTGCTGAGGCTACTCAAGACCTGCCCCTGTGCTGAGGCTACTCCAGACCTGCCCCCGTGCTGAGGCTACTCCAGATCTGCCCCTGTGCTGAGGCTACTCCAGATCTGGCCCCGTGCTGAGGCTACTCCAGATCTGCCCCCGTGCTGAGGCTACTCCAGATCTGCCCCCGTGCTGAGGCTCCTCCAGATCTGCCCCCGTGCTGAGGCTCCTCCAGATCTGCCCCCGTGCTGAGGCTACTCCAGATCTGCCCCCGTGCTGAGGCTATTCCAGATCTGCCCCTGTGCTGAGACTCCTCCAGACCTGCCCCTGTGCTGAGGCTCCTCCAGATCTGCCCCTGTGCTGAGGCTACTCCAGATCTGGCCCCGTGCTGAGGCTACTCCAGATCTGCCCCTGTGCTGAGGCTACTCCAGATCTGGCCCCGTGCTGAGGCTACTCCAGATCTGCCCCCGTGCTGAGGCTATTCCAGATCTACCCACGTGCTGAGGCTACTCAAGACCTGCCCCCGTGCTGAGGCTACTCCAGATCTGCCCCCGTGCTGAGGCTACTCCAGATCTGCCCCCGTGCTGAGGCTACTCCAGATCTGCCCCCGTGCTGAGGCTACTCCAGATCTGCCCCCGTGCTGAGGCTACTCCAGATCTGCCCCTGTGCTGAGGCTACTCCAGATCTGCCCCTGTGCTGAGGCTACTCCAGATCTGCCCACGTGATGAGGCTACTCCAGATCTGCCCACGTGCTGAGGCTACTCCAGATCTGCCCCCTGCTGAGGCTACTCCAGATCTGCCCCCGTGCTGAGGCTATTCCAGATCTGCCCCCGTGCTGAGGCTACTCAAGACATGCCCCTGTGCTGAGGCTACTCCAGATCTGCCTCCGTGCTGAGGCTACTCCAGATCTGCCCACGTGCTGAGGCTACTCCAGATCTGCCCCCGTGCTAAGGCTACTCCAGATCTGCCCCGTGCTGAGGCTATTCCAGATCTGCCCACGTGCTGAGGCTACTCAAGACCTGCCCCTGTGCTGAGGCTACTCCAGATCTGCCTCTGTGCTGAGGCTACTCCAGATCTGCCCCCGTGCTGAGGCTACTCCAGATCTGCCCCCGTACTGAGGCTACTCCAGATCTGCCCCCGTGCTGAGGCTACTCCAGATCTGCCCCCGTGCTGAGGCTACTCCAGATCTGCCCATGTGCTGAGGCTACTCCAGATATGCCCACGTGCTGAGGCTACTCCAGATCTGCCCCCATGCTGAGGCTATTCCAGATCTGCCCACGTGCTGAGGCTACTCAAGACCTGCCCCCGTGCTGAGGCTACTCCTGACCTGCCCCCATGCTGAGGCTACTCCAGATCTGCCCACGTGCTGAGGCTACTCAAGACCTGCCCCCATGCTGAGGCTACTCCAGACCTGCCCCCGTGCTGAGGCTCCTCCAGATCTGGCCCAGTGCTGAGGCTACTCCAGATCTGGCCCCGTGCTGAGGTTACTCCAGATCTGGCCCCGTGCTGAGGTTACTCCAGATCTGCCCCTGTGCTGAGGCTCCTACAGATCTGGCCCCGTGCTGAGGCTATCCCGGTCTGGGGGGGATATACAGTGTAGGAGCCATCTGTCTGGGGGGATATACAGTGTAGGGGCCATCTGTCTGGGGGGGGAAATACAGTGTAGGGGCCATCTGTCTGGGGGGATATACAGTGTAGGAGCAATCTGTCTGGGGGTATATACAGTATAGGGGCCATCTGTCTGGGTGATATACAGTGTAGGGGCCATCTGTCTGGGGGGATATACAGTGTAGGGGCCATCTGTCTGGGGGATATGTACAGTGTAGGGGCCATCTGTCTGGGGCGGATATACAGTGTAGGAGCCATCTGTCTGGGGGGATATACAGTGTAGGGGCCATCTGTCTGGGGGATATGTACAGTGTAGGGGCCATCTGTCTGGGGGATATACAGTGTAGGGGCCATCTGTCTGGGGGGGATATACAGTGTAGGGGCCATCTGTCTGGGGGGATATACAATGTAGGGGCCATCTGTCTGGGGGGATATACAGTGTAGGGGCCATCTGTCTGGGGGGATATACAGTGTAGGGGCCATCTGTCTGGGGGATATGCAGTGTAGGGGCCATCTGTCTGGGGGATATACAGTGTAGGAGCCATCTGTCTGGGGGATATACAGTGTAGGAGCCATCTGTCTGGGGAATATACAGTGTAGGGGCCATCTGTCGGGGGGGGATATACAATGTAGGGGCCATCTGTCTGGGGGGGATATACAGTGTAGGGGCCATCTGTCTGGGGGAATATACAGTGTAGGAGCTGTCTGTCTGGGGGGGATATACAGTGTAGGAGCCATCTGTCTGGGGGGGATATACAGTGTAGGGGTCATCTGTCTGGGGGGGGGAATACAGTGTAGGGGCCATCTGTCTGGGGGGATATACAGTGTAGGAGCCATCTGTCTGGGGGAATATACAGTGTAGGAACCATCTGTCTGGGGGGGATATACAGTGTAGGGGCCATCTGTCTGGGGGGATATACAGTGTAGGGGCCATCTGTCTGGGGGGATATACAGTGTGGGAGCCATCTGTCTGGGGGGGGATATACAGTGTAGGGGTCATCTGTCTGGGGGGATATACAGTGTAGGGGCCATCTGTCTGGGGGGATATACAGTGTAGGGGCCATCTGTCTGGGGGGATATACAGTGTAGGGGCCATCTGTCTGGGGGGATATACAGTGTAGGGGCCATCTGTCTGGGGGGGGGGGATATACAGTGTAGGGGTCATCTGTCTGGGGGGGATATACAGTGTGGGAGCCATCTGTCTGGGGGGATATACAGTGTGGGAGCCATCTGTCTGGGGGGGGATATACAGTGTAGGGGCCATCTGTCTGGGGGGATATACAGTGTAGGGGCCATCTGTCTGGGGGGATATACAGTGTAGGGGCCATCTGTCTGGGGGGATATACAGTGTAGGGGCCATCTGTCTGGGGGGATATACAGTGTAGGGGCCATCTGTCTGGGGGGATATACAGTGTAGGGGCCATCTGTCTGGGGGGGGATATACAGTGTAGGGGTCATCTGTCTGGGGGGGATATACAGTGTGGGAGCCATCTGTCTGGGGGGATATACAGTGTAGGGGACATCTGTCTGGGGGATATACAGTGTAGGGGCCATCTGTCTGGGGGGGGATATACAGTGTAGGGGCCATCTGTCTGGGGGATATACAGTGTAGGGGCCATCTGTCTGGGGGGGGGATATACAGTGTAGGAGCCATCTGTCTGGGGGGGATATACAGTGTAGGGGTCATCTGTCTGGGGGGGGGGATACAGTGTAGGGGCCATCTGTCTGGGGGGATATACAGTGTAGGGGACATCTGTCTGGGGGTATATACAGTGTAGGGGCCATCTGTCTGGGGGATATACAGTGTAGGGGCCATCTGTCTGGGGGATATATACAGTGTAGGGGCCATCTGTCTGGGGGATATACAGTGTAGGGGCCATCTGTCTGGGGGGGGGATACAGCGTAGGAGCCATCTGTCTGGGGGGATATACAGTGTAGGGGCCATCTGTCTGGAGGAATATGCAGTGTAGGGGCCATCTGTCTGGGGGGATATACAGTGTAGGGGCCATCTGTCTGGGGGATATACAGTGTAGGGGCCATCTGTCTGGGGGGGGATATACAGTGTAGGGGCCATCTGTCTGGGGGGGATATACAGTGTAGGGGCCATCTGTCTGGAGGAATATACAGTGTAGGAGCCATCTGTCTGGGGGGGATATACAGTGTAGGAGCCATCTGTCTGGGGGGGGGATATACAGTGTAGGGGCCATCTGTCTGGAGGAAATACAGTGTAGGGGCCATCTGTCTGGGGGGATATACAGTGTAGGGGCCATCTGTCTGGGGGAATATACAGTGTAGGAGCCATCTGTCTGGGGGGATATACAGTGTAGGGGTCATCTGTCTGGGGGGATATACAGTGTAGGGGCCATCTGTCTGGGGGGGATATACAGTGTAGGGGTCATCTGTCTGGGGGGGGATACAGTGTAGGGGCCATCTGTCTGGGGGAATATACAGTGTAGGAGCCATCTGTCTGGGGGGGATATACAGTGTAGGGGTCATCTGTCTGGGGGGGATATAAAGTGTAGGGGTCATCTATCTGGGGGGGGGAATACAGTGTAGGGGCCATCTGTCTGGGGGAATATACAGTGTAGGAGCCATCTGTCTGGGGGAATATACAGTGTAGGAGCCATCTGTCTGGGGGGGATATACAGTGTAGGGGCCATCTGTCTGGGGGGATATACAGTGTAGGGACCATCTGTCTGGGGGGATATACAGTGTAGGGGCCATCTGTCTGGGGGGATATACAGTGTAGGGGCCATCTGTCTGGGGGGGATATACAGTGTAGGGGCCATCTGTCTGGGGGGATATACAGTGTAGGGGCCATCTGTCTGGGGGGATATACAGTGTAGGGGCCATCTGTCTGGGGGATATATACAGTGTAGGGGCCATCTGTTTGGGGGGATATACAGTGTAGGGGCCATCTGTCTGGGGGATATATACAGTGTAGGGGCCATCTGTCTGGGGGATATATACAGGGTAGGGGCCATCTGTCTGGGGGGATATACAGTGTAGGGGCCATCTGTCTGGGGGGATATACAGTGTAGGGGCCACCTGTCTGGGGGGATATACAGTGTAGGGGCCACCTGTCTGGGGGGGATATACAGTGTAGGGGCCTTCTGTGTGGGGGGGGATATACAGTGTAGGGGCCATCTGTCTGGGGGGGATATACAGTGTAGGGGCCATCTGTCTGGGGGGATATACAGTGTAGGGGCCATCTGTCTGGTAGGATATACAGTGTAGGGGCCATCTGTCTGGGGGGGATATACAGTGTAGGGGCCATCTGTCTGGGGGGATATACAGTGTAGGGGCCATCTGTCTGCGGGGATATACAGTGTAGGGGCCACCTGTCTGGGGGGGATATACAGTGTAGGGGCCATCTGTCTGGGGGATATACAGTGTAGGGGCCATCTGTCTGGGGGGGATATACAGTGTAGGAGCCATCTGTCTGGGGGGGGGATATACAGTGTAGGGGCCATCTGTCTGGGGGGGATATACAGTGTAGGGGCCATCTGTCTGGGGGGATATACAGTGTAGGAGCCATCTGTCTGGGGGGATATACAGTGTAGGGGCCATCTGTCTGGGGGGGGATATACAGTGTAGGAGCCATCTGTCTGGAGGGATATACAGTGTAGGAGCCATCTGTCTGGGGGGGGGGATATACAGTGTAGGGGCCATCTGTCTGGGGGATATATACAGTGTAGGGGCCATCTGTCTGGGGGGATATACAGTGTAGGCGCCATCTGTCTGGGGGGGGGGGATATACAGTGTAGGGGCCATCTGTCTGGGGGGGGGATAAACAGTGTAGGCGCCATCTGTCTGGGGGGGGGGGATATACAGTGTAGGGGCCATCTGTCTGGGGGGGGGGATATACAGTGTAGGGGCCATCTGTCTGGGGGGATATACAGTGTAGGAGCCATCTGTCTGGGGGATATACAGTGTAGGGGCCATCTGTCTGGGGGGATATACAGTGTAGGGGCCATCTGTCTGGGGGGATATACAGTGTAGGGGCCATCTGTCTGGGGGGATATACAGTGTAGGAGCCATCTGTCTGGGGGATATACAGTGTAGGAGCCACCTGTCTGGGGGGGGGGGGGAATACAGTGTAGGGGCCATCTGTCTGGGGGGGATATACAGTGTGGGAGCCATCTGTCTGGGGGGATATACAGTGTAGGAGCCATCTGTCTGGGGGATATACAGTGTAGGAGCCACCTGTCTGGGGGGGGGGGATATACAGTGTAGGGGCCATCTGTCTGGGGGGGATATACAGTGTGGGAGCCATCTGTCTGGGGGGATATACAGTGTAGGGGCCATCTGTCTGGAGGGATATACAGTGTAGGGGCCATCTGTCTGGAGGGATATACAGTGTAGGAGCCACCTGTCTGGGGGGGGGGAATACAGTGTAGGGGCCATCTGTCTGGAGGGATATACAGTGTAGGAGCCACCTGTCTGGGGGGGGGGAATACAGTGTAGGGGCCATCTGTCTGGGGGGGATATACAGTGTGGGAGCCATCTGTCTGGGGGGATATACAGTGTAGGAGCCATCTGTCTGGGGGATATACAGTGTAGGAGCCACCTGTCTGGGGGGGGGGGATATACAGTGTAGGGGCCATCTGTCTGGGGGGGATATACAGTGTGGGAGCCATCTGTCTGGGGGGATATACAGTGTAGGGGCCATCTGTCTGGAGGGATATACAGTGTAGGGGCCATCTGTCTGGAGGGATATACAGTGTAGGAGCCATCTGTCTGGGGGATATACAGTGTAGGGGCCATCTGTCTGGGGGATATACAGTGTAGGGGCCATCTGTCTGGGGGGGATATACAGTGTAGGGGCCATCTGTCTGGGGGATATACAGTGTAGGGGCCATCTGTCTGGGGGATATACAGTGTAGGGGCCATCTGTCTGGGGGGATATACAGTGTAGGGGCCATCTGTCTGGGGGGATATACAGTGTAGGGGCCATCTGTCTGGGGGGATATACAGTGTAGGAGCCATCTGTCTGGGGGATATACAGTGTAGGAGCCACCTGTCGGGGGGGGGGGGGAATACAGTGTAGGGGCCATCTGTCTGGGGGGGATATACAGTGTGGGAGCCATCTATCTGGGGGGATATACAGTGTAGGAGCCATCTGTCTGGGGGATATACAGTGTAGGAGCCACCTGTCTGGGGGGGGGGGATATACAGTGTAGGGGCCATCTGTCTGGGGGGGATATACAGTGTAGGAGCCATCTGTCTGGGGGATATACAGTGTAGGGGTCATCTGTCTGGGGGGATATACAGTGTAGGGGCCATCTGTCTGGGGGGATATACATTGTAGGGGCCATTTGTCTGGGGGGGATATACAGTGTAGGGGCCATCTGTCTGGGGGATATACAGTGTAGGGGCCATCTGTCTGGGGGATATACAGTGTAGGGGCCATCTGTCTGGGGGGATATACAGTGTAGGCGCCATCTGTCTGGGGGGGGATATACAGTGTAGGGGCCATCTGTCTGGGGGGGGATAAACAGTGTAGGCGCCATCTGTCTGGGGGGGTGAATATACAGTGTAGGGGCCATCTGTCTGGGGGGGGGGGATATACAGTGTAGGGGCCATCTGTCTGGGGGGATATACAGTGTAGGAGCCATCTGTCTGGGGGATATACAGTGTAGGGGCCATCTGTCTGGGGGATATACAGTGTAGGGGCCATCTGTCTGGGGGGATATACAGTGTAGGGGCCATCTGTCTGGGGGGATATACATTGTAGGGGCCATTTGTCTGGAGGATATACAGTGTAGGGGCCATCTGTCTGGAGGGATATACAGTGTAGGGGCCATCTGTCTGGGGGATATACAGTGTAGGGGCCATCTGTCTGGGGGATATACAGTGTAGGGGCCATCTGTCTGGGGGGATATACAGTATAGGGGCCATCTGTCTGGGGGGATATACATTGTAGGGGCCATTTGTCTGGGGGGGATATACAGTGTAGGGGCCATCTGTCTGGGGGATATACAGTGTAGGAGCCATCTGTCTGGGGGTATACAGTGTAGGGGCCATCTGTCTGGGGGATATACAGTGTAGGGGCCATCTGTCTGGGGGATATACAGTGTAGGGGCCATCTGTCTGGGGGGGATATACAGTGTAGGGGCCATCTGTCTGGGGGGGATATACAGTGTAGGGGCCATCTGTCTGGGGGGATATACAGTGTAGGGGCCATCTGTCTGGGGGGATATACAGTGTAGGGGCCATCTGTCTGGGGGGATATACAATGTAGGGGCCATCTGTCTGGGGGATATA
Source organism: Leptodactylus fuscus (assembly GCF_031893055.1). Lineage (NCBI taxonomy): Eukaryota > Metazoa > Chordata > Amphibia > Anura > Leptodactylidae > Leptodactylus > Leptodactylus fuscus. Next base: position 206,761 of record NW_027440199.1, read on the forward strand.
CAGTGTAGGGGCCATCTGTCTGGGGGGATATACAGTGTAGGGGCCATCTGTCTGGGGGGGATATACAGTGTAGGGGCCATCTGTCTGGGGGGGATATACAGTGTAGGGGCCATCTGTCTGGGGGGGATATACAGTGTAGGAGCCATCTGTCTGGGGGATATACAGTGTAGGGACCATCTGTCTGGGGGGATATACAGTGTAGGGGCCATCTGTCTGGGGGGATATACAGTGTAGGGGCCATCTGTCTGGGGGGATATACAGTGTAGGGGCCACCTGTCTGGGGGGGGGGGGGAAATACAGTGTAGGGGCCATCTGTCTGGGGGATATACAGTGTAGGGGCCATCTGTCTGGGGGATATACAGTGTAGGGGCCATCTGTCTGGGGGATATACAGTGTAGGGGCCATCTGTCTGGGGGGATATACAGTGTAGGGGCCATCTGTCTGGGGGGATATACAGTGTAGGGGCCATCTGTCTGGGGGGATATACAGTGTAGGAGCCATCTGTCTGGGGGATATACAGTGTAGGGGCCATCTGTCTGGGGGGGGGGAATACAGTGTAGGGGCCATCTGTCTGGCGGGGATATACAGTGTGGGGAGCCATCTGTCTGGGGGGATATACAGTGTAGGAGCCATCTGTCTGGGGGATATACAGTGTAGGAGCCACCTGTCTGGGGGGGGGGGGGGGGATATACAGTGTAGGGGCCATCTGTCTGGGGGGGATATACAGTGTGGGAGCCATCTGTCTGGGGGGATATACAGTGTAGGGGCCATCTGTCTGGAGGGATATACAGTGTAGGGGCCATCTGTCTGGGGGGGATATACAGTGTAGGGGTCATCTGTCTGGGGGATATACAGTGTAGGGGCCATCTGTCTGGAGGGATATACAGTGTAGGGGTCATCTGTCTGGGGGATATACAGTGTAGGGGCCATCTGTCTGGAGGGATATACAGTGTAGGGGCCATCTGTCTGGGGGGGATATACAGTGTAGGAGCCATCTGTCTGGGGGATATACAGTGTAGGGGTCATCTGTCTGGGGATATACAGTGTAGGGGCCATCTGTCTGGGGGGGATATACAGTGTAGGCGCCATCTGTCTGGGGGGATATACAGTGTAGGGGCCATCTGTCTGGGGGGGATAAACAGTGTAGGCGCCATCTGTCTGGGGGGGGGATATACAGTGTAGGGGCCAATCTGTCTGGGGGGGGGGGGATATACAGTGTAGGGGCCATCTGTCTGGGGGATATACAGTGTAGGAGCCATCTGTCTGGGGGATATACAGTGTAGGGGCCATCTGTTCTGGGGGGATATACAGTGTAGGGGCCATCTGTCTGGGGGGATATACAGTGTAGGGGCCATCTGTCTGGGGGATATACAGTGTAGGGGCCATCTGTCTGGGGGGATATACAGTGTAGGGGCCATCTGTCTGGGGGGATATACATTGTAGGGGCCATTTGTCGGGGGGGATATACAGTGTAGGGGCCATCTGTCTGGGGGATATACTGTGTAGGAGCCATCTGTCTGGGGGTATACAGTGTAGGGGCCATCTGTCTGGGGGATATACATTGTAGGGGCCATTTGTCTGGGGGATATACAGTGTAGGGGCCATCTGTCTGGGGGGATATACAGTGTAGGGGCCATCTGTCTGGGGGATATACAGTGTAGGGGCCATCTGTCTGGGGGATATACAGTGTAGGGGCCATCTGTCTGGGGGTATATACAGTGTAGGGGCCATCTGTCTGGGGGGATATACATTGTAGGGGCCATCTGTCTGGGGGGGATATACAGTGTAGGGGCCATCTGTCTGGGGGATATACAGTGTAGGAGCCATCTGTCTGGGGGGATATACAGTGTAGGGGCCATCTGTCTGGGGGGATATACAGTGTAGGGGCCATCTGTCTGGGGGATATACAGTGTAGGGGCCATCTGTCTGGGGGGATATACAGTGTAGGGGCCATCTGTCTGGGGGGATATACAGTGTAGGGGCCATCTGTCTGGGGGGATATACAGTGTAGGGGCCATCTGTCTGGGGGGACTATACAGTGTAGGGGCCATCTGTCTGGGGGGATATACAATGTAGGGGCCATCTGTCTGGGGGATATACAGTGTAGGGGCCATCTGTCTGGGACTGTCTGGGGGGGATATACAGTGTAGGGGCCATCTGTCTGGGGGGGATATACAGTGTAGGGGCCATCTGTCTGGGGGGGATATACAGTGTAGGAGCCATCTGTCTGGGGGATATACAGTGTAGGGACCATCTGTCTGGGGGGATATACAGTGTAGGGGCCATCTGTCTGGGGGGGATATACAGTGTAGGGGCCATCTGTCTGGGGGGATATACAGTGTAGGGGCCACCTGTCTGGGGGGGGGGAATACAGTGTAGGGGCCATCTGTCTGGGGGATATACAGTGTAGGGGCCATCTGTCTGGGGGGGATATACAGTGTAGGGGCCATCTGTCTGGGGGGGATATACAGTGTAGGGGCCATCTGTCTGGGGGGGATATACAGTGTAGGAGCCATCTGTCTGGGGGATATACAGTGTAGGGGCCACCTGTCTGGGGGGATATACAGTGTAGGGGCCACCTGTCTGGGGGGGATATACAGTGTAGGGGCCTTCTGTGTGTGGGGGGGATATACAGTGTAGGGGCCATCTGTCTGGGGGGGATATACAGTGTAGGGGCCATCTGTCTGGGGGGATATACAGTGTAGGGGCCATCTGTCTGGTAGGATATACAGTGTAGGGGCCATCTGTCTGGGGGGGATATACAGTGTAGGGGCCATCTGTCTGGGGGGATATACAGTGTAGGGGCCATCTGTCTGGGGGGATATACAGTGTAGGGGCCACCTGTCTGGGGGGGGATATACAGTGTAGGGGCCATCTGTCTGGGGGGATATACAGTGTAGGAGCCATCTGTCTGGGGGGGGGGATATACAGTGTAGGGGCCATCTGTCTGGGGGATATACAGTGTAGGGGCCATCTGTCTGGGGGGATATACAGTGTAGGCGCCATCTGTCTGGGTGGGATATACAGTGTAGGGGCCATCTGTCTGGGGGGGGATAAACAGTGTAGGCGCCATCTGTCTGGGGGGGGATATACAGTGTAGGGGCCATCTGTCTGGGGGGGGGGGGATATACAGTGTAGGGGCCATCTGTCTGGGGGGATATACAGTGTAGGAGCCATCTGTCTGGGGGATATACAGTGTAGGGGCCATCTGTCTGGGGGGGATATACAGTGTAGGGGCCATCTGTCTGGGGGGATATACAGTGTAGGGGCCATCTGTCTGGGGGGATATACAGTGTAGGAGCCATCTGTCTGGGGGATATACAGTGTAGGAGCCATCTGTCTGGGGGATATACAGTGTAGGGGCCATCTGTCTGGAGGGATATACAGTGTAGGGGCCATCTGTCTGGGGGATATACAGTGTAGGGGCCATCTGTCTGGGGGATATACAGTGTAGGGGCCATCTGTCTGGGGGGATATACATTGTACGGGCCATTTGTCTGGGGGGGATATACAGTGTAGGGGCGATCTGTCTGGGGGATATACAGTGTAGGGGCCATCTGTCTGGGGGATATACAGTGTAGGGGCCATCTGTCTGGGGGGGGGATAAACAGTGTAGGCGCCATCTGTCTGGGGGGGGGGGATATACAGTGTAGTGGCCATCTGTCTGGGGGGGGGGGGATATACAGTGTAGGGGCCATCTGTCTGGGGGGATATACAGTGTAGGAGCCATCTGTCTGGGGGATATACAGTGTAGGGGCCATCTGTCTGGGGGGATATACAGTGTAGGGGCCATCTGTCTGGGGGGATATACAGTGTAGGGGCCATCTGTCTGGGGGATATACAGTGTAGGAGCCATCTGTCTGGGGGATATACAGTGTAGGGGCCATCTGTCTGGAGGGATATACAGTGTAGGGGCCATCTGTCTGGGGGATATACAGTGTAGGGGCCATCTGTCTGGGGGATATACAGTGTAGGGGCCATCTGTCTGGGGGGGATATACAGTGTAGGGGCCATCTGTCTGGGGGGATATACATTGTAGGGGCCATTTGTCTGGGGGGGATATACAGTGTAGGAGCCATCTGTCTGGGGGATATACAGTGTAGGAGCCATCTGTCTGGGGGTATACAGTGTAGGGGCCATCTGTCTGGAGGGATATACAGTGTAGGGGCCATCTGTCTGGGGGATATACAGTGTAGGGGCCATCTGTCTGGGGGATATACAGTGTAGGGGCCATCTGTCTGGGGGATATACAGTGTAGGGGCCATCTGTCTGGGGGGGATATACAGTGTAGGGGCCATCTGTCTGGGGGGGATATACAGTGTAGGAGCCGTCTGTCTGGGGGGATATACAGTGTAGGGGCCACCTGTCTGGGGGGGGGGGAATACAGTGTAGGGGCCATCTGTCTGGGGGGATATACAGTGTAGGGGCCATCTGTCTGGGGGGATATACAGTGTAGGGGCCATCTGTCTGGGGGGATATACAATGTAGGGGCCATCTGTCTGGGGGATATACAGTGTCACGGAGCAAAGGTATACGTCTTCCTCCGGATGGTCTTTTGAATCAACACGGACGCAAGAGGTCGGGAGACAACAGCAATTTATTGTAATCCACAAAGTTAGTAGCCGGCGGCGGTCACATCAACCGTAATAACAATAAGTCCACAGAAGTCACAATCCAATGATAACTTTGGTTCCTTGGTCCTGTAACTAAGTCCTGGCTCTCTGCAGAGCTGTGCACAGGCCGGCTAACACATACTAACTCCAGCTACAACTATATACTAAAACTGTTACACCTATATCTGTAGGTGGGAAGGGCTGAGTCACAGATCCTTCCCCCCTCACCTATACCAAGGAGAGCAGACTCCCTGTCTACTATGGACAATGCACCATCCAACATCTTCTTGGAGACACTGATCAGATTATCTCCACCCATTGTCCTCACTGGTCCTCACTAGTTAGAGGTATTTGCATACAATGTGCTAACACACTAGACCCCAATCAGCCAACTACACATTGATGTATACAACAGGTTAGAGAATACATTCCACATGAAATATATATTACACATTGCCTATAGTATAGACTCTAACCATCCCGTGACAACCCCTCCCCCTCTCAAAACATGTGCATGACACAATTGGCCTACACAGGTAAATTGGGGAATGCACATCAGTCTCTATAGCTCATATGTCCTCCTGCCGGGATAACCCATCTGCGTTCTGGTGTTGGTTCCCTCGGCGGTGCTGAATGGTAAAGTTGTAGGGTTGAAGGGCTGGCATCTGGCAGAAAATCCGGTGGATCCATGTTGGCTTCTCCCTGAGCTTGGCTTCGGGTCACTGCTCCCACAAAGTGGCACTGTAGATTTCCAACATCGTTGCCTAACAGAACATCAGTCGGCAGCCCGCTCATCACACCAATTGTGCATCGTTTTGGTCCATAACCATAGTCAAGTTCCACGGTAGCTTTAGGAATACGTCTCCGAGTACCCCCCTGCCAACTTGATAGAAATGCCAGGGCCCTCCTCTAGGGCCTCGGGTCGCACAACTCGGGGGTCCGCTACCGTTAGGAAAGCTCCCGAGTCCCGGAATCCAACAACTGTTCGGCCATCCAGTAGGACCTCCTGCAAGTGCTTCCGCTGAAGGTTTGCGGGATGTGTGGCGGAAGGCTGAATCCCATAGACCCCTGGAGGTGGAACAGATGGGTCATTCATGGGGTCATCTGGAAATGGGGCCAAACTTTCTGTCCTAGGGGTGGTTCCCAGGTAGTGAATAGGCCGGGATGCCACGGTGGCCCGTGCCCCCATGTTAACAGGGCAACTAGCTTGCAAATGTCCAGGCCGCCCGCACCCAAAACATCTGCGCTCTAGCATTCTTCCAGTAGGTCGTTGTCTAGGGACAGGGTTGTTCATAGCTGGAGGCCGATGGGCTGGGGCAAAGGTAGAGGGGGGAATTGTAATCCTGAGGCCGGGCACGAAAGGTGGGTGGCTGGATGAAGGGTGTCTGGCGGACTGTGGTAGTTTTCCGCTCCTCTGCAAACAACCTCTTCCACTGCGGCTTGATGGTCAGGCCCTCATCTGCAAGGGAAGCAGCTTGCTCAACTGTGGCTGGGTTCCGTTCCAGCACCCACTCACGGATCTCAGCGGGGCACTGGGAAAAGAACTGTTCCTTAAGTATGACTTGGAGGATCTTATCGACTGTGACAGCCTCCTCTCCTTCTAGCCAGCGCTTGCATGCTTGCTTCAACTTGTGGGCGAACATGTGGAAGGAGCTTCCCCCATTGTAAGACAAAGAGCGGAACTGAACTCGGTAGGTCTCTGGAGTGACTGCATAATACTTCTGCACCGCTCTTTTAATGGCCTCATAGTCCCGCTGATCACTAGGGTCCATGGCTCTGAGAGCTTCCGCAGCCCCATCTCGTAGGTGCCCCACCAGATACCGGACCCAATCCTTCTCTGGGACTTCCATCAGGTGGCACTGGTGTTCGAAGTCCTGAAAATATCCATCAACATCCCCAGCCGCTTCATCAAAGGTCTTGAAGTGTTTATGGGAGACATATGGTGGTTCTCTCACTGTTGGGCTGGGGGTCGACGTTTGATTATAATTCCTCGTAGTTATCTCAGCCATTCGCATTTCATGCGCCATTCTTTCCTTTTCATGCGCCATTCTCTGTTCCTCCTTCTCCGTTTCCTGAGCCCTCTGTAATGCTCTACTCCTTTGCTCTGCAGTTGCTCCTAGCCCCAGCACTGCCAATTCCTCCTCATACAAAACAACCCATCTGCTCTTTTGGGTCTGTACCTGCCACTCCTGTATCTCTCCAGTCTCCTGGGGGCAGCCCTCCTCATGGTCGCTTTGCAGGGTCATCTCCTCCAGTGCCTCGATCAGTTGATCTTTCGTTCTTCCCTGGTAACTCAGGTTTAGTTCCCGGGCCCCTTACTTGTAGACTTGCCATAGTCCAGTTCCTGTATTCTGAGGTTGTGGCTCCATTAATCGCTGGGCTGCTGTAGTCCATCTCGCTGTCCGCTGTTGATCCCACCGCTGCCAACCAGTTGTCACGGAGCAAAGGTATACGTCTTCCTCCGGATGGTCTTTTGAATCAACACGGACGCAAGAGGTCGGGAGACAACAGCAATTTATTGTAATCCACAAAGTTAGTAGCCGGCGGCGGTCACATCAACCGTAATAACAATAAGTCCACAGAAGTCACAATCCAATGATAACTTTGGTTCCTTGGTCCTGTAACTAAGTCCTGGCTCTCTGCAGAGCTGTGCACAGGCCGGCTAACACATACTAACTCCAGCTACAACTATATACTAAAACTGTTACACCTATATCTGTGGGGGGGAAGGGCTGAGTCACAGATCCTTCCCCCCTCACCTATACCAAGGAGAGCAGACTCCCTGTCTACTATGGACAATGCACCATCCAACATCTTCTTGGAGACACTGATCAGATTATCTCCACCCATTGTCCTCACTGGTCCTCACTAGTTAGAGGTATTTGCATACAATGTGCTAACACACTAGACCCCAATCAGCCAACTACACATTGATGTATACAACAGGTTAGAGAATACATTCCACATGAAATATATATTACACATTGCCTATAGTATAGACTCTAACCATCCCGTGACATACAGTGTAGGGGCCATCTGTCTGGGGGGGATATACAGTGTAGGGGCCATCTGTCTGGGGGGGGATATACAGTGTAGGGGCCATCTGTCTGGGGGGGATATACAGTGTAGGGGCCATCTGTCTGAGGGGGATATACAGTGTAGGAGCCATCTGTCTGGGGGATATACAGTGTAGGGGCCATCTGTCTGGGGGGGATATACAGTGTAGGGGCCATCTGTCTGGGGGGGATATACAGTGTAGGAGCCATCTGTCTGGGGGATATACAGTGTAGGGGCCATCTGTCTGGAGGGATATACAGTGTAGGGGCCATCTGTCTGGGGGATATACAGTGTAGGGGCCATCTGTCTGGGGGATATACAGTGTAGGGGCCATCTGTCTGGGGGATATACAGTGTAGGGGCCATCTGTCTGGGAGGGGATATACAGTGTAGGGGCCATCTGTCTGGGGGGATATACAGTGTAGGAGCCATCTGTCTGGGGGGATATACAGTGTAGGGGACATCTGTCTGGGGGGAATATACAGTGTAGGAGCCATCTGTCTGGGGGATATACAGTGTAGGAGCCATCTGTCTGGGGAGATATACAGTGTAGGGGCCATCTGTCTGGAGGGATATACAGTGTAGGGGCCATCTGTCTGGGGGGATATACAGTGTAGGGGCCATCTGTCTGGGGGATATACAGTGTAGGGGCCATCTGTCTGGAGGGATATACAGTGTAGGGGCCATCTGTCTGGGGGGATATACAGTGTAGGGGCCATCTGTCTGGGGGGATATACAGTGTAGGGGCCATCTGTCTGGGGGGATATACAGTGTAGGGGCCATCTGTCTGGGGGGATATACAGTGTAGGGGCCATCTGTCTGGGGGGGGATATACAGTGTAGGGGCCATCTGTCTGGGGGGATATACAGTGTAGGAGCCATCTGTCTGGGGGGGGGATATTCAGTGTAGGGGCCATCTGTCTGCGGGGGGGGGATATACAGTGTAGGGGCCATCTGTCTGGGGGGATATACAGTGTAGGAGCCATA